>NW_015505832.1:209775-216241 GCF_001515645.1 Sinocyclocheilus grahami
TTGGCCTGGTGGACTTGCAGGAGGGCCATGGCGTGCAGGGCGGAAGTGGCCTGTCCAGCAGCACTGTAAGCCTTAGCCGTCAGCGCGGACGAGAACTCACAGGCCCCGGACGGAAGGCATGGACTACCTCTCCAGGCGGCTGCGCTTTGAGGTCAGCGCTGCATAGCAATAGCGCGCTCGACTGGGGAGGAGTCCACATACCCTTGGGCCGCTCCCCCGTTGAGGGTGGTGAGGACGGAGGAGGCACCAAGTCTGTTTCGGGCAGAAAAAGGTGCCTTCCAAGACTTAGTAACCTCCTCATGCACTTCCGAATGAGGAGGTATCTCATTAATAGACCGCAACGTCGCAATGGTCACGTTCCCGCACTGAGAACATGACTCATCCATGAGCGCTGTTTCAGCGTGCTGTAAGCCCAGGCACGAGACACAGCGATCATGACCATCAGATGAAGCCAGGAAACGACCACATCCAGAAACGCTTTAAAAAGACGCCCGTCACTCGTGGAGCTCTTTTAGATATTTGCTCTTTTAAGAAAAGAGGAAACACTCTTTTAGAGAGAGCGCTGAAGCGCCCAGGGGATGTCGCGGCGAGACCGCAGAACGGCAGCTGCAGCACGCCGAAGATGAGCAGCACTGAATGGCAACCCCCGCTGACGCGCCGTAACACCAACGCTAGGCTGTTTCTTTGCAGACACTCGCGGAGATTCGTCCTAGTAGAAGGCTCGGTTCCGAAGCAAAAAGCTGATGTGCGTTTGCACGCGTTCTCCTTTTATACCCGCGCTGCGGGGCGGGGTGCGCGTGGCGAAACACGCACGCCAACTGTCATTGGCTTGTTTAGTTAACACTCGAAGGTGATTGGGCTCTCGGGCGAGATCCCAATTCGTCAGTCACGACTGACGTAATGTAGAACGTGACTGACTAAAAGGGAACAAAATTAAATGCCTTTTGAATCCATCTAGGGCCCCATGGCCATTCAAGGAGAATTTGTTTGTGTTCTCAAGACATTCACACATATTACCTGAGATTTTAGAAAGCTAGAAAATATGTTTGTGAATATTTGGACTATTGTTCTCTGTTGTTGAGAGATCTACCAGGGCATGTTAGAAGTGGTAACAAATAATTTTTCTTTTCAAACAGACATTAATAAAACAGTCTGAGGCTGGTCCCCCCTTAACTCTACTTGAATGAGTGTATAAATTCTCTAAACAATCAGTGATGGGCAGTAGTGCCATTATGAATAGAAAATATATTATTAGTTCGGCTACATTTGTCATGAATTGATAGATCGCATTTTAGCATTTTACTATTTTACTATTTTTAAGTAGCAGTGTAGTGATGACAGATGCTTTTTTTCCTGATAGTATTTTAGCAACCACTTTGCATTTGTTGTTTTCCATAAGCTAGTTAGAATCAGAACTATATATGTGCTAATTTGAGAAGTATAATATAGTTCATCTCTAAAAGGTAACAAAGAATAATACTTAGTCACAGATCGAGAGAAAAGATCACAGCACACGGGGAGCTGTACAACGGTGACAGTGAAACGGAAAGGTTTTTGAGCACAATGACAGCTGTCAAAGAAAGCACCCTGGGCAGAATATAAATCAGGATTCTCCTTTTCATGGCACATGCTTTTTTCTCTGGATCTCTCAGCTGGTAAAGGAAAAATGAATGCAAATTTAATTCACATTAAAAGGATATAATTCATTTTTAAATACAAAATAAATACTTAACAAAGTAGGAATGGTTAAAATCACATAGTTTAGTAGGCACAGGGGCAATTCTAGGTTCCCCCCCCTCCCCCATCAACAAGCTTGCCCCCCTAAATTTGGAACCACACCACACCAAACTATTTTGGGTGAAATGCGCAGTTTGTCCTTTAAACTGTATTTAAAAAAAAGCAAAACATCACCAGCTGCTAAATTAAAATCCATGTTCTCTGGCTGGCACAGAGCCAGAAACACGTGTTTTTAAAGCGCTGCGCATTACAACCAATCACACACGATTCTGTTGAGTTAATGAATGCAAGGACCAATCAGAGGCGTTCAGATGAGTCACCGCTGAAACACGCTGTTTTGTCACCGCGCACGCTGGCTGACTGAATTCTCTGGCTAATTCTCTCATCAGAAACAACAAAGTGAAGATGTATGAATGTAAGTAAGATATTAGTTTCACAGTGTAAACAGCTTTAGAGATTATTATGGGAGTTTTGGAGAGTGCTTGAACTCGCTGGACTGAAGTGAAAATTTATAATGGTTTTACTGGTTATAATGGGACTTGTATTGGTTTCACTGGAAACTGTAATGGACCCTGTTGGTCTCTACTGGTAATTGGTTGTCTTCTATTGGTGGCTTGTTAAAACCAATAAATCCTAATGGGATATTTCCCAAAACACACTATAGAAAACCATTTTTAATGGTTTGTAATGTTTGTAATGGTTATTTGTAGTGGATATTGTTGTTGTTTTTTTCAGTTGGGTCATAAGCCTTTATCAGTTATACAGTGGTATTGTGGCTGCTGTGTGTCACATGACAAGCATGAGGATTTAACTTTTTTGTTATAATTTTAACCTGACTAGTATTGATTGGGTGCTTGCCTTGTATTCAGGCATTTAAGTCATTCTGCATTACTCATTTCAGAGCCGCTCTCAAAGAGAATTTCATTGCCATTTTTTCCCTCCAGTGTTATTTTTTTAGGTTCAGTCTTAATGTAGGTAGAAAAATCAGTTTTCACAGTTTTAAAGGTTGAGTTGATGTGACATTTCTTTTTCCTAGATTAAGGTGAGTACTTTTGCATTGTTTATGAAACACTAGAAAAACAAAAGACAATAGAGTTATTCATAAAACCCAGCATATGCAACACTTAAGAAACAAGCATAACTGCTTTCTTGCTCGTGGACTGTTCTTTTGTTGTAATACCATTTATTCAAGGAGATTCTATCAGCAGTTCAGATGTTGTTATTTCTCAAACATCTTCATGACCTTAGACGTGTCTCTGTGTTCATTCACTTATTTTGCTTGTGAATTAATTTATTTTCATTTAGGGTGCTTTCACAATTGGTTCGATTGCTTGGTCCGAATCTGAGTTCTATTGCTCCCCCCTCCCCCTGCCCCCGCCGGACTGACTTCACATTATATTATTTGGGTCCGAACCGCGGTTCGTTTACGTCATCAAGCCAGCAGCTGTTTACCCCATTGCTTAGTAACGGAGTCGCAGGAGAAGACGGCAAAATGCGTAGCATTGCTCTCTTCAATTTTATATTTATTATTTTGAACCGTTGGTTTTGTTTCCAAAGCTTCAGTACTTAACGGCACTTACGTCTGCCTTACTGCAAATACCCTAAAGAACACTGAAGGTGAACAGAAATGAGATATACAGTGAAACAGTATGAGTGAAACACACACAAACACACATTTTTATCAAATGATACGTCATTAATAGCGGTTCACTTCCATGATTTGGTGCAATTGCGTTCACATCAGCAGCGAACCGTACCAAAGTTCACTTGAATCATACCCCAGACCACTCCTTTTAAGCGGACTCGGGTATGGTTCGCGGGTGTGCACACGAGTTCGGAAGACCGCGTTCACATCATCCAAACGTACCGAACTCTGATGTCAATCGAACCCGGGTGCGCACCAAAAGTGCTAGTGTGAAAGCACCCTTAAATAATTATGTGTATAGCCAATACTGTGGATATATCCAAAAGAGGCTACAAAAGAGATGAGAAAAGAAAGGATCTTTTCAACAAGATTAACGTCCTTCAAATTTTCAAGCTCTTAATAATAAATCACATAAAATCAATCAAAGCAAAATCAATAAAAGTAATATGAAAAAACAGACGCAAAGATACCGAAGACGAGCGTATATGTATACATTTGAAAGGAAAATATATTAAACACAAAATGAACCTTCTTGGCTTTAGAATGGGAACAGAATACATGTGAATATTATATATGTTAACCTGTTTGCTTGAACATGAGAATGGTAGTGATATCATACTATCCAATGTTTTTGCTATTGTAACATCAGGTCATTACATGTGCGATAACATATTGGTCAAAACCCTGGAACATTCATAATGTGTTTGTTTTTGCTTTAACTATACTGTGTGCTTGAACTGTGCCTCCAGACAATGAAGTTAAAGCACAACTAGCACGTATGATGGCATTGTTATCTTGTTTTGTTCACAAGATGTTCTTCTGTTTATAAGAAAGGAAAGCTTCTTATCTCCCAAGAGCCTACAGGATTTCCTTCTTGTGTGTGGGGTGGTAATTGTAAAAGACAATTTAACAGCCTAAGGTTTAGTGAAACACAAGAACAGTGTACACAAGCTTTCTGCTCAATTCTCACACACACACACACAAAAGACAAAAATAACACAAAAAAAGGAAAATAAAAATAAAATACTGAATGAAAACAGTGCGTTGAAGTTATAGCTTTAGGCCACCATCAAGGTGGGGGGTCAAGTAAACAACTCTCGGAAAAATCTAAAATACAGCAGTTCATGGGTATTATTTTTGTGGAGATGTTGAGTGTTTGAGAACTTATGCGTCTACTACAGCAGCATGTAGGCAGCCACAATCAGCACTGTAGCATGACTTAAGGCCTATACTTAGGGGCCTCATTTTGAGATCTTGTCTGAAAACACATCACTATTTAACCCATCCAGACCCAGTGTCCATTCCAATGGACATCACTTTTCTCTGGTGTTTTATCATGATTTTACCCAATTACAAGGGAGTAAATTGGATGTTGCCAAGTCAATATATGAGTCATTTCTTTTCCAAAGAAAGTTATATTGAAATGGACAGTTTGGTCTTGTTGTAAGCAAAAGTAAATACAGAATACTACAGATAAATAAATAAACACTGCATGTATTTATTCTGAGAAGCACTTAACTGTCTTAAAGTACCTTGAATATGCAATGTTTTTGTGTAATTCATATATCAGGTTAATTTAGAAGGGTTTAAAATAACCAACAAATGAATCACAAAAACGACAGTGGTTCTGAACAATAGAAACATTCAGATAAAAATATATATATGTTTTCATAAAGTGATATTTTATTTGAAATTAATATATTTTGATTATCTTTTTAGGGCTCCATGCACATCAGAAAAGCAGTGGTCATATTTTTGTGTCCTTGGAACATAATTAGAGTCTGAAAGGGGTTAAGAATCACATGTTCACACTGATCACATTTGACAGCTTATACAAATGGTATATATTTAATTTGTAAACTAAGGTATAAATGATTAATTATTGAATGAATATTGAATTTCATTATGCTGTACAGGTGTTTGATAGCTGTATAATTTTTTTACCACTACCATAAGGAAGATCCAGTAAAATAACTAAGGAGGTAAAATAATGATTAATAATTCATTATAAACAAAATTATTTATTAACACTGCTAAAACACACATCCAGTATCTCCCCGCACAGCTTACATTTCACAAACATAGCATTCAGAATATACTTTTTGAGCTCTGAAATGTTTGGCTCAGATGTTTGGGTGTTAAGTTGTATTATACAAAAAAAAACAGTAATTGCTCTGTAATTGCCAAGACATTTGTCTTTATGACATCAAAATCACCTTTTTATAATAATATCTATTCACAAGCCAACACACTGCAGACAAATAGATTTGGATTGGTTGTCTCTGTCTGACATGCTTCCAAAAAGCTTTATTTTATTAAATAGCCAAATGTGCTTCTTGTCTCTCAGAATTATTAACCATCCAAGAATACTGATGGAATAAAGGCAATATTGAGGGGGGGGCACTTGTATCTGGTGGTATAAGAGACGACACAGCACATGGATCTAATGATGTTAGTTTAATTGCACATGGCAGTTATAAAGGCAGCCAGTGCTGATATCTGCCATGGGATTCAGTTAAAGAGGAAATGTGTAAAATGCTTGCTTTTCTTTTTTGTATAATAAAAGGGTTCAGTGTTGTCATCTGTCTTTTATTTGGTTGCACTGCATAATCAGACAAGTTGACACAATAAGTATTCAATCTTGATTTGACAGACATTAATTACCTCTAACTTATACTGAAAATCAGAAAGTAATCGTGCTAAAACACACCTGATGAATGAATGTATGAATTTCATTGCATTAGATAACAACAAACCAAGTGACATATAAATTGTATTTACATTTTATTTTTGCAATTACTTACCAATGGTCTCAGACAGGTGTCCTAGCAGAGCATCCACAGATACACATCCATACTGCATTTATTATGATGAACAACATGCTCCATTAAGTTTGACAACCAGAAGGTGTCCAAATACTGCCCCCCCCCCCCCCCCCCCCACATTTTATTGTTGCAATTACTTACCAATGGTCTCAGACAGGTGTCCTAGCAGAGCATCCACAGATACACATCCATACTGCATTTATTATGATGAACAACATGCTCCATTAAGTTTGACAACCAGAAGGTGTCCAAATACTGC
>NW_015505832.1:220884-224067 GCF_001515645.1 Sinocyclocheilus grahami
CTTGATTTTGGACAATATATCTGCTGTTTTATCATTTAAATGTTCTGTTTGAGAAGTGTGTTTGTTCTTTATTTCTTTAGAAATGCCACTTGGTTTAAAACGTTATCTGTTGACATTTTTATACAAGCCACAGTGCAGTAAGTGTCCAAACACGTTTGGAGCTGTATGTGCATAATCACATGGTTTCAGGATAAATACATCTGAAGTGTTCCCCATTTAGTTCAAGTAGGTCACTATATTTTGAAGACCAAGAAGTTTTCTGACTTTTTTAACCGCAGAAAAGGTCAGACAGTGGGAAAATGTGAAACAAGTGCAACTATCAGAACTAGCCATCCTCAAGAAATAAAGAAAAAAAGAAAGGGAAGACCACCAAATTAGCTTTAGCTTTCCATGATAGCGGTAGAGATGTACACAGGACAAAAACAGCATGTACTTTTCAGAAATCTTTTCAAAAAGAATGTACTTCACAGATGGGTGGCAGGAAAGAAATCCTTGTTGACAAAAACAACAAAGAAAAAAATCTATCAAAACAAGAATCTTCATATCACATTTCAATTGCAATTTTGCCACACTCATCTGAGAGACTTAACATTTTTAGAGGAGGATTTTATTGACTGACTAGAGGAAAATAAATTTTTCTTTACTTATTGCTACCCTCTGTATTCAGTACAAGTAACACAACGCAGGATACTAGAACACCATCCCTACAGTGATGCTTGAGGGGATGTTGCTCCCATGCACTAGACAAGTCAAGATTAAATATAAATATATGAAGCTAAATACAGAATAATAAAAAAAGGAGTGCTGGGGCTAACAGGACTGGGACATGAAACTTACAGCAAAAGCCACATGGTGATTTAAATTTAGAAAGTTTTATTTCTTGGATGTCATTGTGTTATAACAATGTGAAATAACTGCTCACAAATGGCCCCCATCCAACTAGTTTTGGCAAAATAACAATTTGGTTAACACTGTATTTTACAGTGTCCTTGTTACATAAGTTACTTATGTATGTGCTATAGTAATAACAGCAAATTATGCATAATTACAATAAACTAACCATTAACCTAACCCTAGTAAGTACATGTTAATAATGAATATTACTCAGTACATAACTATACAATTACACTGTAAAACAAGGACACTTTCAATGAAATGAAACTGTTTTGGTATTGTGAATTAAAATGAATTGATATTGTGAGTTAAATTATAGAAAAAAATAATTGTTCCATGCTGCTCCACGAAAAACCGGAAAACTTTGAAATATGTTATAGTAGCACCTTTGATGGAAGTTTGATGGACATTGCAAGAGCTGGAGAATAAAAGATGGAGAATGTTTTTATATACAAATATAATTGTATTTTTTATAATCTAATAGTTGTTTCCCATTATTTGCAATTATGTTATATACTGTTATGCATTATATGCTTTTTGTCTGTATTTTTGTATGGCTGTTTGTACTGTTTATATACTGTACAGGAACTGGCCACAGTTTATGAAAAGGTTACTTATGATGAACTTTATCATGTGAATTATCATGTGGCTTTCTATATTACAACCTGTATTTAATAGTTATCAGTGCATTTCAGATTCAAGGTACAAAGCTGATTTATGCCATTCATATTGGTTGGGTTATTAACTATTTATCAATTAATGAACATGATTATACCTGATAATGATACATGAATTTGTTACCGTAAATTTAACAGACATTTCTTCCAGTGCACTGCATATAATGCAACTGCATTTTTGTATGTAGTTTCAGACTGGAGCAGTGTGAACTTTAAATTACATTTAAAGTTTTTGGGTAAGGTCTTGTCATCATTTTTGCATTTCGTACTGAGCCTGGTGGTCAGCTATCCATTCTTCTTACAGTACGCCTTTCCTCTTTCATCAAGATGGGACATTTGAGGGACGGCATCATTTCTCACTGCCTAATCTTGACACCCCCAATTATTGCCGCTCCTGCCTGCTAAAGATTAGTCAAAAGCCTCAGTGTCCCGAGGCATACCATATTTTCACAACCCTGTCAGTTTCATAGTGCTATAACTCAGTATAAGGTCAGCCAAGAGCCACACGGTTAAAGAGAAACAGGCCTGGGGTTAATTGAAAGACTTTGTACCTGGCATCTCCCTCAGTTTCGACAGCACCAGAGTCCCAAGCGCTGAAACAGTCAGCTTGGTGTTAAAGCCATCATGCCATTTAATGGGATCCTCTTTATGTAATGTGAAACGATTTTACCAGGACACCCTTTCAAATTATGTGTCTGTAGCTGGAGGGGTCTCATTGCAGACATTTCCCCTCGGCTTGAGATGAGCCCGCTTTAGCGATTCTGTGACTTGGCTGTGCTTTCGAATAGCCTGGGTTTGGTAAGACAAAGCAAGGACATGGAGTAATATAAAAACTGTCAGTTTACATGACGAAGTGGTGTTGTGCGAAATGATTCGAACAGTGCATTGTTAGAGAGGCCGCCATGCTCAATAAAGCTAAATAAAAGTGCAGATAAAAGGGCCAGATAGAATGTGATGCTGCAGCCGCACGCCGGGGGAAAGTGGCCGCTGATCCATGACCTCTATTATAGCCTGTGTTTAGTGACACACATGCTCTCTCTTGTTGCTCCTTTCACCCTTGAAGACTTCAGCCCTTGAGTGTGTCCGTGAAACACATTTAGACCACTCACCCACAAAGTCAAGGTTCTCCATCTTTCTTCCCATGCTACGAAAACTAGATCATTGGAAAATGTTTATGTATATATAAAGAGTTTGGTTCCAAAAAAGGATTTTTCCGCCAAAATCGGTATTGTATCTGGTCGGTATTGAAATGTCAAAAATCTAAATTTTAAATTTTACACAAAATGCGATATCCGCCGAGTTATTCTGTCATGTTTTCTCCATTTTTTTCCAAACCGCGACAAATGCCAGTCTCCCTTTTCTGCAGAATGCAATATATCCGCTCAACCAATCACAGCACACCATTCCACGCACTCTAAACAGTAATGGTGGCGCTTTGTATACACCCAGCATCCTAGTTTTCCTCATCTATTTTGTAATTTGTGATCAACAAACAAATAAAAAAATTAGGGCTGCACGATAAATCACATGCGATTGTCATGTGCATCTCGTCAGTAAAGCCGGTTCTGTGAATAGTAGTAAATCACCATCACCTGCTTTATGGTGCAGCGGT
>NW_015505832.1:225241-237792 GCF_001515645.1 Sinocyclocheilus grahami
CACTCTAGACAGTAATGGCGGCGCTTTGAATACACCCGGCATCCTAGTTTTCCTCATCTATTTTGTAATTTGTGATCAACAAACAAATAAAAAAATTAGGGCTGCACGATAAATCACATGCGATTGTCATGTGCATCTCGTCAGTAAAGCCGGTTCTGTGAACAGTAAATCTTTATCATGTGCTTTCAGATGGAGCGGCATTTAATACACAGAGCCGTAGATCATTGCAATATCGCATTCATAATCGCAGATGAGTCACATTCGATTATGAACGCGATATTGTGTAGCTTGTCAGTGTAAGTGTTTTTATTTATGCCATTAATTTTTTTGTTAATACAGCGTATAGCACTAGTCAACTAAATGAATGTAACATGGCAAAGATGAATGCACTTTTGGAAGTTGAATGTAAGGGAAATGCCATTTTGGAATTTCTGTGGTTTAATGTGATATTGTTGTTCATGCATGTTCATGATGAAATTTAATTAATTTATAGCATTAACAAGATGACCCGTTGAATTATTTTTGGAGCTATGACTGATTGAATGTATTTTTAGTCCAGTGCCTTGCATATAAGATTAGTATTGACCAAGTTCAGAGGCTGTCATATGTGGATCACCCTACTATGTTGTGTATTTTCAACAGTTTCAATATGAAAAATAACTTTTATATTGATTCAATGGATTTATTGCATTTTGGAAAAAAAACACTTTATTTCGATTGTCCACCTTAGACATTATATTAACAGTAAGTAACTTTGCAACTACATGTCAACTAGCAGTTAGTAGAGTATTAGTAGACTGTCTGCTTAATATCTTCTAACACTTTCTTTGTCAACTTATTCTACTAACCCTAAACCTACCCTAACAATCTACTCTGAGAGTAAGTCGACATGTAGTTGCAAATTAATGAGAATTAGTTGACATGTAGGTGACATGTAGTTACAAAGTTACTTATAGTTAGTAGAATGTCTAAAGTGGACTATCGAAATAAAGTGTAACCAAAAAAAAACGTGTCATGGATTAATTGCATTTGGGGAAAAAATTATACAATTTTATAATAAATCTTTAAAAATCAAAATCTGGATTTGAATTTTTAATGTTATTATAACCTAAAGATGCTATGTGAAAGTTTGAAACAGAAAATAGTGGTTTTCATCTTGCCACTTTCTTGGTAAAGAAAACACATTTTTGCTCAAATTAATCAAAATGGAATTATAGCGTTTTGGAACCAAACTCTTCATATATAAAACATTAAACAAAGTTAATAAACCTGTTATTAAACATGTATAAACTATATGTATGTATATATATATATATTAGGGCTGTTGATTTAGCACATTCATCTAATTCATTAATTATGAAAAAATAACGTGATAAAAATATTTTAACGCAATTAATGCAGCTCCCGCCCCAGACCTATGAAGGTCATATTACATATCATACAGTTAATTGGTGACGAACATGAAGCAGGACAACAGTTCACTGAATGATGTAGCCAAGAGAATGCAGTTATATGCCCCTAAAATTCAAGAGATTGGGGCAAAAATGCCCCTGTAGCTTTTGTTTCATATTTATATATCATATGATAACAGCGAGTGCAATATCTCATGAGTCCTAGGCTGCATTTCCCAAAAGCATCCTAAGCCTAAGTAGATCGTAGATCTATTGCTACCAATGGTCTCTGCGATCAACTTATCTCACTATGCTTTTGAGAAATGCAGCCCTGTTTTTTCCAGAATAGTACGAGTGCAAATGTGATTTTATACAACACTTCAGTAAATAAGAAGTTAATATTTTTATATTTAAACACAATGGGCCCTATTTTAACGATATAAGCGCATGGTCTAAAGCGCACGGCGCAATTGCGCTTAGGGCGTGTCTGAATCCACGTTTGCTCATTTAAGGACGGGAATGGTCTAAAAGGGTTGTCCCTATTCTCTTAATGAGCAATGGGTGTGTTTTGGGCGTAACGTGCCGTACACCAATCAGAGTCTCATCTCCCATTCCCTTTAAAAGCCAGTTGCGATCGCGCCATGGCAGATTAGCTATTTACATGGCGGAATTTACAAGCGGAAAAACTGAACGCTTCTCTAGTGAGGAAATGGATCTGCTTGTGTGCATAATTCTGATACTTTTACATTTTAATCCTTTAATTTTTAAAAATGTTTGTGTGCTGCTCCCTGTGTGTGTAATAAGCAAAGTGTATGCGCGGTGTGCACCCGCCTATAGGCGCATATTACTAACACACTCTTTAAATAAAAACAAAAAATAATAGCAAATATTGCTCCGGACTTTAGACCAGGTTTTTGTTGGTCAATGGCGCAGTTTATTTCAGTTGCCTCAAAATAACAATGCGCCTTAACACACCTCGTTTTCAGACCAGCACGCCCATGGGCGCACAAATGGTATAAATAACAAATAACCAAAAAAAATGTGCTATTTAAACAACGTGGCGCAAACCGTGAAAATGACAGCTGCGTCAGGCTGAAACTAGCAAAAAAAAAACACTTGCGTCGCGCCTGGCGCCGCATTGCGCCTGATTTACGATAGGGCCCAATATTGTCGGGTTTTTCTTAAATAACTGGAAAGTAATATTTTGGGTCATATGAAATGTGGTGTGTGTGTGTGTGGGTGTATACATCTAATATCTGCATCTGATCTATTCATATATTCATATTTTTATAATATAAAAATAACAATTTTTGTGTTCAATATGCATGCAGCTGGTCAGTGAACGGACTGTGGGCAGTATGTGGGTGTGCTGCCTGAGGCTGAGAGTGGAACCATAGTGCTGCCCATCACAGCCTGATCCTGTCGCTCATTTGCATGCTGCAGCAGCTCATAGGTGACCATCAGTACCCACACATTATCCCCCTCACCACACTAACCCTGCAGCTCTTGTCAATAGTCACTGGCGCTAGAAGTGTCTCTTCAACAAAATAAAAAAAAAACTGTAGATCCTCCAAGCATTTTTTTTTGGAACAGATTATCATTATTATTTATACTGTATATATACAAATGGTCACACAAAATCATTTAAAAAAGAATATGAGTTCTGTGTTGAGTATTCTATTTTAATATATGATATGATATGATACGATATGATGTGATATATTATAAAAACTCAGCGTTTTTTATTGTGGTGGCAAAACATATAATGCAATGCAATATAATGTTTCAGAAATGTACAAAAAATGTTCATCAAAAGCCTGTTCTATCATATATGATACTTACATTTTAACATTACTTATGTTATAAATAACATGTTTGGATATTAATCAAGTAGAGTAAGTTCCTAAATTGCTTCAGACTAGTTAGTGTTCATCCTGAAATATTACTAAAAATATAAGTTAGGTTACACTTTATTTTAAGATATCCTTGTTACTGTAACACCCCTGTGGACTGTTTGTTGTGGTTTCTTCCCCTTTTGTTGGTTTAGCCCGTTCAATCATTTGTTCATCACCTCATTGTGCTCACCTGTCTGCCCCTCGTTATCCACCTTATATCAGTTCCTGTCCATTGTGTTCTAGTTTGTCGGTTATTGTGAATGTTACCCCGAGTGTGTGTCTGTCTCTGCCTTGTTGTTGCTACATTAAATATCCTTCTTTTGAATCCTTGTCGTCCTCGTCATCCTGCCTGCCTCCACACACCTGGACCGTGACAGAATAACCGACCAAAAAGTGAAATATAGTGGCGTCTTTCCCGTCGTTTGTTTTCCCGGTTTTTGTCAGTTTTTATTTTCTGTATAGATTACCCCGCCTTCCAACTCCTCCTGCTGGAGCAGGGG
This sequence comes from Sinocyclocheilus grahami, assembly GCF_001515645.1. Classification (NCBI taxonomy): domain Eukaryota; kingdom Metazoa; phylum Chordata; class Actinopteri; order Cypriniformes; family Cyprinidae; genus Sinocyclocheilus; species Sinocyclocheilus grahami. Next base: position 229,028 of record NW_015505832.1, read on the forward strand.
GAACGCTCTCTTGAGGACCACACCCATGACTTTCTGTCCCTGGCTCACCTCACGCACTACATGGACAACTGCCTCTGCACGTTCTACCAGGTGGGACTTAACGCCACCACACGAGCGCAGTTGTCCGGGGAAGGTCCTCGAGAGAGCTTCACCACCTTCGTCGAGTGGGTGCTGGTGTCCTCAGTCCAGCCCGGAAAGGGTTCCCGATCCCCAGTCCAGCCCAGGAAGGGCTCCTGATGTTTCGTTTTGCCCGGGAAGGGCTCCTGATCCCCAGTCTAGCCCAGGAAGGGCTCCTGATGTTTCGTTTAGCCCAGGAAGGGCTCCTGATCCCTAGTCCACCCCAGGAAGGGCTCCTGATGTTCCGTTCAGCCCAGAAAAGGCTCCTGATCCCCAGTTCAGCCCAGGAAGGGCTCCTGATCCCCAGTTCAGCCCAGGAAGGGCTCCTGATCCCCAGTCCAGCCCAGGAAGGGCTCCTGATCCCCATCCTGTCGTCTCCCTGGCTCCTCCCTGGACTCTGTTAGCCGTCCTCCTCCTGGAAGGCCGTCCTCCACCAGAACCTCCACCTGTCTGGTCTGCCTGCCAGCCCTATGCCTTCCCCTGTCACTATCTCGCATCCTCTGCTTTGTCCTCCTCCTAGTCCCCCTCCGCCCCTCCCTCTGTTTCTACGGTGCGAGGACGCACCTTCCGGGAGGGGGGAGTAATGTAACACCCCTGTGGACTGTTTGTTGTGGTTTCTTCCCTTTTTGTTGGTTTAGCCCGTTCAGTCATTTGTTAATCACCTCATTGTGCTCACCTGTCTGCCCCTCGTTATCCACCCTATATCAGTTCCTGTCCATTGTGTTCTAGTTTGTCGGTTATTGTGAATGTTACCCCGAGTGTGTGTCTGTCTCTGCCTTGTTGTTGTTACATTAAATATACTTCTTTTGAATCCTTGTCGTCCTCGTCATCCTGCCTGCCTCCACACACCTGGACCGTGACAGTTACAGTATAAATATATTTTTAAGAACTGAGAATTAACAGCATGTTCTTACTATAGGGTTAGGTTAGAATTAAGCTGCGTGTCCACCAAAGCTTTTTTCCCAAGGCTAGCATATTTTTCTAAAGTTTTTTTTTTTCAATGGGAGGGCTGCATTTTTTAAAACACCAGCATCGTGAAGAACGCTCTGGTGAAAAATGTTCAACTCTGGGTAAAAAGCAGCAAATCACTGTCACTTTTTAGTCAGCTAACCAATCACAGTGGAGGAGGGATAGGACTAAAGGACTAAAAACCAACTGTTCTGCTTGTGCTACGACTAAACAACAGTGGAGGAGACATTAATATTGCTTGTCTCCGAGTATCCGAGTATTATAATGCTTGCAGTTGCAACATTTAATTCACGATGCGTCTGCCACATTATCATCTAGGAATCTAGGAGATTGTGTACAACAGTTTTTTTTTAGCAAAGTTTCGATCATATTGATGATTTAGAGTTTGGCCAATCGGATATGATACAGATTTACGGGTTAAAGCAGGTTTGCTATTGCATCCGTGTCTCCTGTTTAATTAGCGCACTAGCCTGGTCTTGCAGCTTCTGACAAACTTCAAAGTTTGCTGGCCTCCAAGGTCTGTGATTACCTAAAGCATGACATGTGTAGCAGAGGGGATGATTAAGAAAAATTAGCTCCTCTCACAGCGCTGTCGGAGAGCTCAAGCCCGAATTGCTGGCTTTGAATCTACATTTAGGCCAAAGAGGGTCTCAAGATAGTTGTTTTCTGGGAACGATCAGAAGTAATGGCTGAAGATTACACAGAAGGAAGTGGACAGCATGTTTTCTTGGGAAACTGCATGATGATATTATTCAGAGGTTTTGAGGTTACATTATTGTGACAGGCGCTGAGGGTTCATCTAACTAAATTATTTAAGCAACATGCCGCAAGAGGCCGTGGTAAAATCACGTTAATGCATTAATCACTTTTCTTGTGGCTGCTATGGCTCTTATAAAATGGTGCCATATAAAGCAGAAATATGATTATGGACACTAATGTCAATAAAAGTATAATTTGATAGTAATTATAATCACAATAAACATTTCTTCTTTCAAGGAATATAAATCGTTAGGATAACTGTATAGGCTTGTTACCATTTCTTGCAACATAGATTTTAAATTTAGTGTGTATCTGCTGTTTTAGCAGATTCGATTATAAAAACTGACAGTGAAGCTGTACACTTTATAAATAAATGCAGACCAAACTTTGCTTCTTAGTGCCCCTGCATTTGCGATGAGTAGAACGTATTTTCCTCAGGTAACCATTTCAGGGCATGGCTTAATACACAAAAAAGTAAACACAAGGTTAGAGAAGGGAAAAAGATTAGAGAAGGCCCAAATACAAACTTTCAGATTAATAATGTAGATATAGATGGACAATGAAGAGTGTTGGTTTTATTTTTAGTGTTGCTTCTAAGGAAAAGGTGAATTCTTTATGTTTTCCTGATGCTTCTTTTTTCCTGCGCTGCAAGGAAGTTCACATACCAAATGAAACCCAATCATTTATTGCACAGACAAGGTATTGTGTGAGTTAAACTGTACATCTGGCTCAAGATAGCTCTAAGGATGTGCCCTTGTGTTGGAAACTGTTGGTTGGGTGATTTAGTGTTGTGCAGTGCTGCTCTTCAGATTTTTCCAAGCCCAGACTGAATCTGTGTTCAGAACTCAGCAGAAAACTCCGCAGAAATCCCGTATGTACTTATTTCTCAAATATTCGGAGTAATTTTATGATGCTTTCAGCCACAAATAGTGTTTTAACCATTGACCATGTGTAAATCTAATCTGCATGCATGAGACAGTTTATTTGTGGTCATATCAGTATTGGCCAGTAAATGTGAGTTTTTAATATTATCGTGGTTTCTTCCCTTTTTGTTGGTTTAGCCCGTTCAGTCATTTGTTAATCACCTCATTGTGCTCACCTGTCTGCCCCTCGTTATCCACCCTATATCAGTTCCTGTCCATTGTGTTCTAGTTTGTCGGTTATTGTGAATGTTACCCCGAGTGTGTGTCTGTCTCTGCCTTGTTGTTGTTACATTAAATATACTTCTTTTGAATCCTTGTCGTCCTCGTCATCCTGCCTGCCTCCACACACCTGGACCGTGACAGTTACAGTATAAATATATTTTTAAGAACTGAGAATTAACAGCATGTTCTTACTATAGGGTTAGGTTAGAATTAAGCTGCGTGTCCACCAAAGCTTTTTTCCCAAGGCTAGCATATTTTTCTAAAGTTTTTTTTTTTCAATGGGAGGGCTGCATTTTTTAAAACACCAGCATCGTGAAGAACGCTCTGGTGAAAAATGTTCAACTCTGGGTAAAAAGCAGCAAATCACTGTCACTTTTTAGTCAGCTAACCAATCACAGTGGAGGAGGGATAGGACTAAAACCACACCGACCAACTGTTCTGCTTGTGCTACGACTAAACAACAGTGGAGGAGACATTAATATTGCTTGTCTCCGAGTATTGGAGCATAATAATGCTTGCAGTTGCAACATTTAATTCACGATGCGTCTGCCACATTATCATCTAGGAATCTAGGAGATTGTGTACAACAGTTTTTTTTTAGCAAAGTTTCGATCATATTGATGATTTAGAGTTTGGCCAATCGGATATGATACAGATTTACGGGTTAAAGCAGGTTTGCTATTGCATCCGTGTCTCCTGTTTAATTAGCGCACTAGCCTGGTCTTGCAGCTTCTGACAAACTTCAAAGTTTGCTGGCCTCCAAGGTCTGTGATTACCTAAAGCATGACATGTGTAGCAGAGGGGATGATTAAGAAAAATTAGCTCCTCTCACAGCGCTGTCGGAGAGCTCAAGTCTGAATTACTGGCTTTGAATCTACATTTAGGCCAAAGAAGGTCTCAAGATAGTTGTTTTCTGGGAACGATCAGAAGTAATGGCTGAAGATTACACAGAAGGAAGTGGACAGCATGTTTTCTTGGGAAACCATGCATGATGATATTATTAAGAGGTTTAGAGGTTACACAATTTTTAAGCGACATGCCACAAGAGGCCGTGGTAAAATTACTTTAGTTCACTGCCTCAGAGGCTTATAGCTCTTTAAAATGTTGGCATGTAAAGCAGCATTATGATTATAGAAACTAATGTCAGTAAAAACATTATTTGATACTAATTACAATCACAATAAACATTTCTTCTTCCAATAAAAATAAATCATTAGGATAACTGTAGACTTGTTACTGTTTCTTGCAACATTAATTTAAAATTCAGTGTGTGTATATCTGCTGTTTTAGCAGATTTCTTCAGGTAACCATTTACAGACAGGGCATGGCTTAAACACACACACACACACACACACACACACAAACACACACACACACATGTCTGGTCAGCTATCCTTGTGGGGACTCTCCATTGGCGTAATGGTTTTTCTACTGTACAGACCGTATATTCTATTGCCCTACACCAACCCTACCCCTAAACCTACCCCTCACAGGAAACTTTCTGCATTTTTAGATTTTCAAAAAAACTCATTCTGAATTATTTATAAGCCTTTTGAATTATGGGGACACTGAAAATGTCCTCATAAATCACCTTCTCGTTGTAATACCTATGTCATACCCATGTTATTATACAAATTTGTGTCCTCATAAACCACATAAACATGCACACACACACACACACACACACAGAGACACAAACACACACACATGTCTGGTCAGCTATCCTTGTGGGGACTGTCCATAGGCATAATGTTTTTTCTACTGTACAGACCGTATATTCTATTGCCCTACACCAACCCTACCCCTAAACCTACCCCTCACAGTAAACTTTCTGCATTTTTAGATTTTCAAAAAACTTAATTCTGTATGATTTATAAGCTTTTGTACCCGTGGGGACCACAATTTAGGTCCCCACCGTGACACGAGTCCCCATGCGTCTGTGTGTAGTCAGGTTTAAGTCCCCACCAGGATATATAAACCAGTAAACACACACACACACACACACACACACACACACACAAACAAAAGGAAAAACTGTTTAAAAGTGAGCAACAAATAAAGTTTTTAATGCAGGGAAAGGTTAGAAGGGGTTAACCAAATCCAAACTTTCACATTAATAATGTAGACGTGGATGGGCAATGAAGAGCGTTGGTCATTTTTCGTGTTGCTTCTGTGAGTGTCTAATCAAAATATGAATTCTTCAATTCTCTCTGTTGTTTGTTTTTATTTTTGCTTCCTGCAGTGCAAGGAAGTTCAAATACCAAATGAAACACAATCATTTATTCTACAGAAAAAGGTATGAGTTCAACTGTACATCTGTCTCAAGATAGCTCCAAGGACGTGCCCTTGTGTTGAAAACTGTTAGTTGGATGATTTAGTGTTGTGCAGTGTTGCTCTTCAGATTTTTTCAAGCCCGTACTGAATCAGAACTCAGCAGAACACTCTGCAGATTTCCACTTAATTAAATATTTTTAGTAATTTTAACTTGGTTTGAACTACAAATAGTTTTAACATTAACCATATATAAATCAATTCCGCATAGATATGCATGAGAATGTTTACTTGTGGTCATACTGGTGTTTTTTATTTTGTTTTTGTTTTATTTTTTATATTATATCAGCTTGATAAAATAGGCTGTTATATTGAAGCCGATATATAATAGCCATTTCTAGTATGTTTACTCACAGCCTTTTTTTTAAAAAATCATAGTCACTCAGGCATTTTATTTAATTATTCTTTGTTCTATTTTTGGTTGTTTTATTTTGCGTATAACTTTTTTTAAAGAAAGTTGACCACAGGCACTGTATCTATAATATGCTTTATTACTCCAGTGGTGCATACCTACATTTGTCAAATTATTGTGGGATAAGACAGATTTATTTGTGCAGTTGAACCTGTTTTAAAATGTAATTTGAAGCACATGGCGATCTGAATTTTTTCAAAATCTATCAGAATTGGTATCTATCATTATCGGCTTTAAAATATAAATAATTATTGTTGTTATTGGCCAAAATACTGATACATTTTCCCCCTAAATCAACGGAGAAAATGTAAAGACAACAGTAGAATACCTGATTGAAGATAAAATAATTTCTTCTCGAGATTGCGTGGCACATGACGATTAATGTACTCCAGCAGTTAATTGTGTCTTTGTAACTGTCTCTGGAGACACCAATATATTAGCTAAGCTGGAAGCTCTAACCATAAGAGAGACTTAATCACGCCGCAGGAGGAGACTGCGGATTGTTTCTCTGCCCAAAAACTTTGTGCAGTCTGTTCGACAGCCACCAGTGAGGTTGTTATATTAATGAAAGCCTCCTCCACACTAGATATTTATCTTCCTGACAGCTGCATCCCAGTTGAGCACTTATCAAAGGTTTCGCATCGTTTTTAGAGTTTTATTTGGGTTAGCTCTGAGCCCAAGTGTATTTCTCCCATCTGGACATCTGATGGTGGTCAGACAATTGGTGATCATTGTGCTTTGTTTCTGTTTGTGACAGGTAAAGTGGTGATTCTGCCCCATTTTTAGACACACTTGCTTTGTGGGAATTCACTGGATATGTTGAATACATAACACAAAGGGTGATGGTAAGTTGTTATGATTTACAATAATTATTGAAACCCATAATCATTGAGTCTGTGAATTGAATTAACTAACTCTTTTAAGGGTAGGATTTAGTTTCTTACGTTTTAATGTGGGCTCAATATTGTAACCTACAATAGCTTGACAGAGTAAATGTATCAGGTTAGCTTTCCTAAGAGCCTTCCGCTTATCAAAATCCTGTTTTCCAAAGAGTCACAAAAGTCATTTTAATTCACAGAGCATTTGCACAAGATGTTATTATAGCTCTTGTCATTGCGAACAGCAGCTATTTTCCAGTCTATTTGACTTTCGCCATAAAATCTGGTCCGTTTTGCAGAGTTTTCTGGCCAAGACCAACCAAATTAGACAAAAAGAGACTGTCTGGCAGACATGCAAAGTGGCCAGCCACAGTTTGTATTTTGTTTTCACATGCTCATTGGGGTGTGGTTATCTGAAATGTTGTTTTTAGATATTAATGTTGTTATTCTTAAGAATGTTTGATCCTGAGTTGACTATGTCCCCTCATCATTGTCATTGGGATTATATGAACATGGTCCTTAGGAAAGGTACACGTTGTAGGTTATCAGTTCTTTTCAGTGGTCCTTTTATTATAATTCTCTTCATCTCTTCACCCCATTGCTTACTGTCACATCAATGTGAAACTGAACGAAATAATGAATTATCATATAAGAATCTCCAGTTCTCCAAATCACTATTTAAGTAAGAAATTTGTAGAAGTAAATTGCCTCCAAAAGACAATTTTGAGCAGCATAAATCAATAGGACAAAGAAAAGTCTGTAATCTGTGACTAAATCACCCTATCAGATTCAATATATATTAATAACGAATCAACATTTCACCTAGTCTCAGCTTCAGACAACACTCCACAGAACGCCCCCAGTCTGTCCACTATATGTATTGGACACAAAACTGGAAAGCATCTGGCAAGTTCTGATCTGACTGGAATATAAACTAATCTGATTTGCGCGACTTTATTAATTAAAAATGAAAAATGCCACACTGGTTCATTAATCTATTTCAGATAGACCCCCAAATGACATGCAAAAAACCCCTAAGCAAACTGTGGCATGTCCATCAGATGGTTTCTGCCTATATAAGTAGGCTGTTCTTAACCAGATTAAGATGCAATATTGATCAAACATGATGCTATTTAGTCAGAGGTCTGGCAACACAAAACTATAATTCATTCGTTTAAGTTAGTCTCTGGATTTGTTTCTCTAAAACGTCTGTTTTGCTGTAAGCAGGTTGTCACAGAGCTAAGCATAATATGACTACTTAACACAATTGCTTCTCTTTTACAGTTTCACTCTGTCTTCATTGCTCTGTTCAAGCATGCTCATTATGAGAGGTCAAAAACCGCAAGGTAATGGATACAATATTAAAACAAAACAAAAACAAGAATAAGAGACTCAATTAGCATGCACTTACATGCAAAGTTCTTTGTAAGGCTGCTCTTATAAAGTCAGCTCATTAGATTAGCTTTGGACTCGGTGGTGAAAGAACAGAAAATTAAAGAGTAAAAATAGATTTTGACACAGCGCTAAAAGGAATAAATGACTGCCGTGGAGTTAAGCAAATTGTATTTGGTTGCAGTTGGTGACTGTGATTATATTAGCCTGCTTTACATCATAAACTACTTCAGAATTAAATCATTAAAGGACTGATATGAGTTTTCATTTAGTCTGCAGCATTTCTCTGGAACAACGGTGGGAGGAGAGGGATTTTTTTCTAGAATTACACAAGACTTTCCTTTAATATCAGGTCTCAGGGATTGCTGGACAGGAAAACGGTTTATATATTGATCCTATTTAAATACCAGATTCCCAGGTCTGTGGTCTTTAAACTTTGGCAAGCCAAAGAGGCTGATATTAGTTTCAGATCTCTAGATGCCTTAGATAAATTTAAGGTGTAAAAAAAGTTCAGTGTTATCTAATTATAATTAGTTTAAATGTATTTATATATTTTAATGTTGAAATGACTAAATAGTTGTACTGTGACTTAGTTTGATTTAGCTGAATTAATCAGTTTACATAACTTCAATTTAAAGCTGAAGCATTTTTTGTTTAAGTATTTCAATTGTAGATAGGGAGAATGCCTGTAAAACCAAAATAATATATTTAATAAATTTTTAGCAACACTTATCTAAATAAATACATACATATATATATATA
>NW_015505832.1:238120-313508 GCF_001515645.1 Sinocyclocheilus grahami
AATAAATAAATGACAATAAAACACAAGTTAATTATTTTAAAATGTCAAAACTGTGAGGAAGACTTATTAATCTGACTTTAATCAGATATATCACGTCTTTTAATGCCTCAATTTAATTACCACGCTAAGAGAAAATGGTTCACATTCTTTTCTTGGACCTTAAAAGTTTTTAATGGCACAAGAAAGGAATAAATTAAACCAAAGGCACTAATTAATTTCAAATTCTTCAGAGGGAAATAGATTAATTTCTGTAACATTTGTCATTTGCTTAAAACATTTATCCTAGACAAAATTAGAAATGAGGGGACGACTGAACCGGGGGGCCAGCACTGATTGATGATGTGGTCAGGTGCAGTCATAAATGCACCAATGTCAAAGCTCTCTCTAAGTCGGTCTGAATGGGTGACTGCTCGCTTGAAGGGTATGCTGCATGTGACGGTGGAGACATTCACACTGTGGTCTTGAAGAATGAGAGGCCAGGGACGCTACAGTCCCCCTGTGTGCTTGAAATGAGCCTTTGCACCAGTTACTCCCTCCTTCTCTCTCTCTCTCTCTCTCTTACCCTGTGGACTCTTAATGACTCTTTTCCGCTGATCTGTGAAGGAAAAAAGAAAATCGCCCCATTTAGAAGGAGAAATGACCAACCTGTTATTTCTTGTCCATTGTCCCGGCTTTAATTGAGAAAATCAATTTGTCATGACACTTTGCCAATAATGTAATTCCCCCTTTTTCCCAGCTTTCCTCATCTGCTATGTTCAGCAGCTGGAGGAGAGCTGACTGGTGAAGAGGGTGAATACAATGGCATCTTAGTCTGTAGTTTTGTTTGTTTGTTAAAAAAGACTGATGGCCATATTAAAAATGTGTTATTGTAATAACACAATAACAATGAGTAATGACAATAATAACAATAACAATAATTAGTAATATTTTTAAAACATTAATCATGTTTAATATTAATGGATACAAACACAAAGTTCGCTGTTAGTTCATATTGCATGATTAATAATTGTGTAACTGTATTGCAAGGTGTTTCCCATTTGACTGTTTTATGTGATAATATTATGTCCTTCATGCTCATGTTGTTACAGATAGTACTGTACTGTATTTAATGATATGACATATAAAATCAATTCCTCCTATAAAATATCAATATAAAGTAAAAAACATGCATTTCACTATATGAAAACCATTAATACACAGTCTGACTGTTAACACATGCACACTAGAATGTTTAATCTTAGGACGATATTGGGTATTAACAGTAAAACCTGCCGAACGGCTGCATCTTTTGAAGTACTTAAAAGAGGGATACACTGGTCAAAATAAAATCTGGTTCAACTTAGTGATACGCTTTCATCCCCCAAATTAAATCCTCTTGTATAACATCACAACACGCACTTTTGTTTGCCGAGGCCCCCAAAGTTTGCCTGACACCACTAGATGTAACGGTCTCACACAGAGGCACGATATCCCCAAATATATCTTCACATCCCCAAACTCAGTCTTAGCAGGACATAAGGAGGGGGACGCAGGGGAATTTGGGTGGTGCGCTTTATCTGCCCCTGGCCGACATCATGCTTTATACGAGCTCACCAGCTGACACGTGTCAGAAGCTACCGGGGGGAAATTTATTAGCAGCCTTATCTCTGTAAGCATGCCGAACTGACAAAAATTTGCCTCAATCCAATCAATCACACGTGTCCTCCATGAGAGGACACTGGGCCCAAATCCGCCGAGAGACTGCGTGCGTATTACTCACAGCCTCAGTCGGGGTGACACGGAGAGAGAGAGAGAGAGAGAGAGAGAGAAAGAGAGAGAGAGGGATTGTGGGAGGAAAGATTGGAGGAGACCTCCCAAAGTTTTAGAGAGGCAAGAAGAGCCAGTTGAATCAAAACAGCTTGTCAAAGTTGAAACCGCAATCAAACAACTATTGTGCATGACAGGGGTACAGACGGCCTTCAGACGCACAGGACTAATTTGGGTCTATTCAAAGGCTACTCAAGGCAACTGCTAAATTAATGTGCTCACTGCAAGCAGGGAACGTATACTGACACTGATCCAGGCGTATTAGCCTGTGGTGATTGGCTGTTTTTAAATGAAAGGGAGAAGAGGAAAATGAGTGTTGTGCCTTTCTGGTGTTCTGTTGACTATCAACACGGTGCAAACAGAAAGCATTAACATTGACTGCAGACATAACTGTGGAGATACATTACATGTGATTACAGCCACTGTCAAGAATAGAGAAGAGAGGCCTCATTTTCTGCAGCAAAGAGGCTAAAATAACACACAGAAACATCGATTGTATTGTATTGTCAGTTATGGTAATCAGCAGTAATCATACTTGACCACATACATACATCATAGCCGTAGGTACAATTAAGAACAGTCAGTGTAACCATTGCTTGTGAATATAGTCTAATTGGTTTTCAGACTAAACAATAAAAATAATGAAAGTATAATTATTTATCCAGCCCTTTTCGACAGACTTCAACCACAGAAGATGTATGCTGACATACAGTGGGTACGGAAAGTATTCAGACCCCCTTAAATTTTTCACTCTTTGTTATATTGCAGCCATTTGCTAAAATCATTTAAGTAAATTTTTTTCCCTCATTAATGTACACACAACACCCCATATTGACAGAAAAACACAGAATTGTTGACATTTTTGCAGATTTATTAAAAAAGAAAAACTGAAATATCACATGGTCCTAAGTATTCAGACCCTTTGCTGTGACACTCATATATTTAACTCAGGTGCTGTCCATTTCTTCTGATAATCCTTGAGATGGTTCTACACCTTCATTCGAGTCCAGCTGTGTTTGATTATACTGATTGGACTTGATTAGAAAAGCCACACACCTGTCTATATAAGACATTACCGCTCACAGTGCATGTCAGACAGCATATTATAATGATTTCTGAAGGATCATGTCAAGTCAAGTCACCTTTATTTATATAGCGCTTTTAACAATACAGATTGTGTCAAAGCAACTGAACAGCATTAATTAGGAATTAACAAAGAGTGAAAAATGTAAGGGGGTCTGAATACTTTCCGTACCCACTGTATGTGTATATTGTGTGTATATTGTTATTTATGGATCCAATGGTCTTGTCAATGTAAACACCTTGAGTCCAACACAAATTTTCCAATAAAGTGTATTTCATTTCATTCATGTCATGTCTATTTTACCTCTTTTTTTTCAGAAACTTCCTAACTTTTTCAGAAAGACACGTGTACACACACACACACAATAGTAATAAATGTTTCTTGAGCACCAGATCAGCATATTATAATGATTTCTCATTTAAAGCAAAAAGTATACTGAAACTTTCGTGTCCTCGTCGATATGTGGGAAGTGGTCCTGACACGACGATCGTCTTCGCGGGCGATGTGCGGCGCACCATCTCAATCAGGCTCCTGAAGTCCCTCTTCAGTGTCTCCGTCTGCCGCAGCTTGGTGTCGTTAACCCCCGCGTGAAGCATGACCGCTGCGGTGCTCTCGTCGCCCTTCAGGATCGCGGGTATCTACGCAGAAACATCGAGAACACGAGCACCAGGGAAACCGCGAGTGTGCACTTTGCCTTCAGCTAACGTAGCACGGACGTGCCGGACAATGGAGTCTCAGAATGATCACAGCAAATGATTACACTGACTGTTCTCCGTCTCGCGTAGGGGAGCAAAGCGGTTCCGGGTGGAGATCTGGAGGTGGCGGAGGGGGAGAGGTCATCGCCCAGGGCCTGGCTCGCGTCTTCCATGGCGGGTGCTGACACTGAGAGTAATGTAGTAATGGAGTAGGAATCAATTACATTTTAAAATATAGTCAAACAGAAAACAGTTATTTTAAATGTTTATCATATTTAACAATATTAATGTTACTGAGCGTAAGAGACTGCTTTCAAAAGCTACTTTCAAAAAATCTTGTTTAAACTTATGACTGGTATACACCAAATGCATATATGAATTCTAAAAATATATATGAATAATATCGAATTACTATTCAGACCAGTTTTGTGAACTGATTCATTAGACTGGTTAATACACAAAACAAATGCACTTTTCTGTCTTTTTTGACGCTTAAATGCCCCAGTCCCCATTCATTGTAGCTATATGGCCAAAAAAAAACAATAGGTCTCCTTTTTTGGGAGAACTATTTTTTTTTCAAGCTCAGATGTGAAACTTAGCAAAGATGCCTCTAACAAAACAACCTGGTTCCATGCTGTCTGCATTTCTCAGACTTTCCGTCACTGTGTCACCATTCTTGAGGACACAGTGGCCTACTTTTCATCACCTTCTTGACTATTGCAGTTGCCGCTTGACATTTTCTTCCAACCTGTACCAAATGTATTTGATTTTTATGTTGAAAAATAGCACGACAGCTTGCATAACAGCTTGTAGTTAGAGGACAGATAGATGTTTAATTGAAAGCAAAGTGGGGAACAGACAAAAGAGAGAACAAAGGAACTAGAATGTCTTTAAATGATAAAGAAGGGATTCTATGAAGAACAGCATATGCTGTAAACCACAGCTAGCATTGTGCTAGAGAGTGCAGAGAGGCCCATGAAATTGAGCTGGCCTCTGAATGGACAGGTGCCTATGTCTGTGCCCCTGGGACCTCATTGACCAGCATCAGCCATGAGAACGCCTGACGCTATTTGTGTCATACCCTTGCAAGAATATCAAACTTCTCATCTTTGAAAAGAAGTAATCTGTGTGCTTCAGCAGTGAAAATGTCACACCACTTATTATAGCTTATTATGTATGTGCACATATGTCGCATTTTGAAGCCTAAAGGCTTTGGTCTGTGTATTAATTTTCTTCTGTCGATTTCTTGAATCTTTTTCATAAAATGTCAAAGCATAGGGTTTGACATTTTGACAGGTTTGACCTAATTGTGTTGATATTTAAATACTTCTATCTATCTGTCTCTCGATAAAAAAAAGAAAAAATATATATTTGGTGTAACCTCATATAGTCAGGTTGATTCAGTCATATTTCATATTTTAAAATATGCGGTATAGCATTTAGATGCTATACCACATATTTTAGGTTACATATGTAAACGGTAGAAATTTGTCCTGCATTCGCTTAGAATAAAAGTATTGTTGTGGTAAATCAGATGGTAATACCATAGTATGATACCACCTACCACTTAATTGATACCACGTAACTTATTATACTTTAAATAACATGATTACATGTCCACAAAAACATTGTAATGTCATAGTATGTTTCGGTAAGGTAAGAACATATTTCAGACAGTCTTATTTTTGGATATTTCTTGCATGACTTTGTTATTTGGAGAGGGTTTAATGGTGCTCCATGTTGATGAAAAGGCCTGTCAACTTTTTATCATTCCAATGATCGTGGCTCTAACTGTTCATTACCAGAACCTCGAGGAAGAATGCTGACAGGCCCAAACAGCCTCTAGTCCAGATGCACTGCCTCAGCTTCATCAATCTTCCCCCTGTACTCGCCTACAGACTCTTTCTCACAGACACACACATTCACTCATCTCAGCTTCAGTCCCCCAAAACACCACAATCTCTAAAACATAAGAAAAGAGTGGCACAGATACAAAAACATATGATGAAATATGTATATACAGTACATAATGATATACTCATATGTTTTATTTATGCCCAGCGTGATGATTCCTTCAGCTCAGCTTGATTTTCCATGGGCATTACTTAGCTGTTCCATGTGCTAACTCTGTTTGCCAAACACATCTTCATCAACAGCACAGGCAAAAATAGAGTTACTTATCCTCACAAATCAGATGGGCCATTTGGAACTGTCTGCTTGTCTCATTTAAAGTACAGCCTGCCTTTACAGTATTTACAATAACAGTGAGAGAGTGATACTGGTGTTTGGTTGAGTTCCAAGCCTTTTTAGTCCTCTGTGTTTCCTTTCTGGCCATATGATCATTTCTAATAAGCTGAAGAGTCTGAGGCCACTTCTAATAAGCTGTGCAGGTGACACTGCATAGAAATCCATTCATAGCTAAAAGGCTTGAAGGGTACTGAGGGATCGAAGGAAGATACTAGATAGTGATGAAGATCACCAAGGTTACCCCATTACATTATTATCATAATACTTGGCTTATGATATGATATATATTGCACTTTTTATACACTAAACCCAAATGTTGTCTTTACTTAAATAATTAAGTAATCTTGACTAAACATTACATAAATTTTTATGTTTTGGGCCCATAAATCAAAAACCTACAAAATATGTAAACTTGAGATTTCAAGTGTTGTCAACTCATAATTTATTTAAAACAGCTCACTCTGGTCTTTACTTAATGTGATTGGCAGTGGAAGCAGTTCTGCCTGGCAACAAGAGCAACTAATGCACTGATTGGCAGATAATTACAAAAGGCAGGTCTCTCTTCATTTTGTCTTTAAAAAGATCAATGAGATTAGTGTTTGCTTTAGTCGGGCACTTGACACTTGATTGCTTAAGCATTAGTTTTTCTCTGGCTGTTAACTTAATTCACTTATGTGAGACTGTTAATGTAGCATCCAGGGGAAGTCGTGACCTAATGGTTAGAGAGTCGGACTCGTAACCCAAAGGTTGCGGGTTCGAGTTTCGTACTGGCAGGGATTGTAGGTGGGGGGAGTGAATGTACAGTGCTCTCTCCCACCTTCAATACCATGACTGAGGTGCCCTTGAGCAAGGCACCGAACCCCCAACTGCTCAGTGGGCGCTGCAGCACATAAATGGCTGCCCACTGCTCTGGGTGTGTGTTCACGGTGTGTGTGTTCACTGCTGTGTGTGTGCACTTTGGATGGGATAAATGCAGAGCACTAATTCTGAGTATGGGTCACCATTCTTGGCCACATGTCATGTCACTTAACTATAAAACTGAATGCATGGAAGACCAATTCCATTTTTTTTAATATGATGAGAAAATGTGAAGACCTGTTAGTGTTTCAAGGTACAGTATAATTCACAAAAAAAATTAATATCATAAGCTGTAATTTCTTTCCTGCTTTTATTCTTACGATCGTTAATAGCTAAAATGTATGTCAAGTAGCAAAAAGAGAGGACAAAAACACCATTACATTCTTATAAAAGTAGCCATATAATTTAATATTATTATGTATTGTTAAGTATAGAAGTAAT
Organism: Sinocyclocheilus grahami; assembly: GCF_001515645.1. Taxonomy (NCBI): domain Eukaryota; kingdom Metazoa; phylum Chordata; class Actinopteri; order Cypriniformes; family Cyprinidae; genus Sinocyclocheilus; species Sinocyclocheilus grahami. The sequence goes on from NW_015505832.1 coordinate 245,252, forward strand.
TTCATGCCATATGATACAATTCTGTGAGGCCTGTTCAAATATGGAACCACTGTCAACAACTAAATTGAATTCAGCCAAAGAAATTTGAGTGTAAGTGATACTTTATATTATTTTACAGTATGATGTTGCTTGCAAAACTGTCTTTTTGAAAAAGTGATACATATGATTAGAGCAGGGCATTTTAGATACAACTGTACAACTGTGCTACATAATATGCAAATATTCAGATATATCTGATATCTGTGATACATGACAAACTAGATGCTATGATTATTAACAAAAAAATGCATAATGATAATAAAATGTAAATAATTTTGCTTTAAGGTATCCCTCAATATAGCTAAAGCAGTTAATCACAATACTGTATTCCAGTGTGTGTGTGTGTGTTTCTGGGTGTGTGCGCACAGTGATTTCAATACTATGGGCACTTACAATATGGCAAGAATTAGGAGCAAACATATTGACCTTGGCAGGCAATTTTATTTTTTTGTGAGCGTCACTGGATATGCTAGGTGGCGCTGTTCAGCCTCATATTCAGCACCTTTACAAAAACTATTCATTTATTCATCCAATCAATTTTCTCCCTCATGCTCTTGGTCTTACAGACACTTCCTCTTTTTCCCCTTCCCTTCATGCATGCCCAACTTTCACATTATTCCTGCCTCCTCTCCAAAATTCCCTTTGCAAGTCATGCAAACGCACACACACACACACACACACACACACACACACACACACACACACACACACACACACACATTTGTGAGTTTAAATCAGTCAGGACTGTTTTGCCTTCAACCAGCTATACACTTTGTCATTAGTGAAATCAATGAAGTTCGATTTGGTCAGGTTTCACAGCACAGTAAAGCCATCTAAATGGCAGAACTGCTTCCTTTCATGGTCTCCCATAAGTTCCATCCATTTTTACCATGAAGTTGTGCAAACAGTGTTGGTCAAGCTTCGCAAAAAAGCTAGAAAGTGACTAGCTACTCTATAGAAAAAAAAAATAGCTGAAAGATAAGCTAAAAGCCACCCTGTAGAAAATGCACTGCAAGCTACATGGCACACAATACTTGTGAAATTTTACAAACAGTCTGCTATAGTTTGATCAAGTACATGTATATTAGAAAATAATATACAAAAATTCAGTTGTCTGAACGAGGGTTGGCTTTCAGTTGATTGTAGGCTAATCTTCATTTCCTTCAGCACAATATATGTTCTAAAGTTTCCTTTTATCACTTTACTGATGATTCAGTGCACAAATAAGCTGTTCAAATTCAGGCAGATTCAGTTTACCAGTCGACCGAAATGGTCAATTTTTTTTATGGCTGATGCCAATGCCGATTGTTGGCCGATGACTGATATTCAGGATATCTAACTGCTGAATTTGCTAAAGTTTGTGAGATTCCTGGAATTAAATATGTATTGGATATTCAAAGACTTGAGTAAAATATATAAATGCGTACTTGCTGAATGTCAACGGCATATGAGAAATTATTAGTGTTTCTCTTTTTTATGACTGAAAGGTAAATATAATACTTTTTCAAATACAGCTTACTTTGTTAATTTCTATTAGACAGAATTGTTAAACAAAAAAAGCAAACTAATGAAGATGGATAATAGGAGCTTCTGAGCATTTGTACTCCAGTACTGTCAACAAAAAAAAAAAAAGTCTTGTTTCCATCACTTATTAGCCAAAAAGAACAACGAATTGGCCGATGCAGATAATTAAAACCAGTATTGGTCTTGGCCTGTTCTTCACAAACCAAACAACGCTAGTTCTGATTCTAACCAGCTGATTTGGTGGGGCATTTTGTCCAAACTTAATGAGATTTTGTATTTTGATTTATATTAAATGTTTGTATAGATAGTATGCCATTCAAATAAATACATAATAAAAAACTAAATAATGCAGCATTGGTTGCTTGTTGATCGTATTAGACAGTTGATCTGTTTGCGTTTGACCTGGAAACATGAAATGAAATAGAATTTTATTGAAACCACATGAAATGAAATTGAATTTTATGTTATGTTATGTTATATTATTAAATTTGATACATTTTTATATAATTAAATTGTTATGCAATTTGCTATCAGACAAAATATACTTTCTATTGTTAGACCATGACATGCTAAGCAGTGCAAGAAATGTAAAAAGTCCTTTTGTCTGTTAAAACGTTAGACAAGAATCCAGAGCAAATCATGAATAAGATGTTATTTAAAAAAAGCACACAGAGAGAAAAGCACTTGTGTGTTTTACCAAAAACAGCTGTGCAGATATTGAGTGTTTGGCAGTGTGGAAATTGTTATTATAAAACATGCCTCATGTTTTTCACAGTCCTTGGGGAGACTGACGGCACCCTTGGGAGTCTGGCTAATAGGACTCTCAGGTACCAATACTCCCTTCCCCAAACCCATCTTAGAGTAGCAGTCGGGAAAAAGACAGTGCAGAATGTGAAGTATGTCCCAGCGGCAGAATGTACGAGATAGGAGGAAGGAAAAATGGCTGGAATGTGATTCATTCTGAAGTGTTTTGATAGCGTGTCTCAAGTCACAAATTTCACACGAGGACAAGGGTCCTGTAAATATTGTCTCCAGACTGTCCACCCCACCCTACGGCTCCAGACTTGTACCTCAGTGATTTAAAAGTACCTTAAAACTACCTCTGTTTTTTCTGTTTTCATGTAGTAAAAACAGTTGAGGACAGCTTCAGGATAGTTTAAATGAGCGTATTAGGTAACTTTGGTAGATTATGGTGTTGCGTGAAGAAAAAAAGAAAAAAAAAGGTACTTATTGCTCTGTCATAGCGTGTTACAGTTAGTGGCAGCAGTACGCTCTAAAAGCTCAGGGACAAAGCTCTAACAGCAATCTAATGATTTAGCAAGGTGGGCACAGGATTTTAGATGTGTTTCATGAGCTCAGTAAAGTGAAGTTCCGTTATTTATGATGGCTTGGTGGTACTAGTTTAGGTTTTGATCTATTGCTTGCAGGACAAATGTGAAGGTCTTTTCGCTAACCTTGGCACTGAGAATTCATGATTTATTTGATTTCTATATGGCTGCATTTACACTGCAGATCCAGATGCCCAAATCAGATTTTTTGACTATATCCAATTTTTTTGATGACCCGCTTATGCCGTCTTTTAAAAGTGACCCATATCCGATACCTTGCATTAACAGGCGAATATCCGATCTGTCCATTTACACGGCAGGCCAAATGCACGTATCTGATTCATATCAGATTTATTTCCACATATGAATGAGGCTTGAAACCAATCTGAGAATATTCGGAATCCATGTGCTTTTTTCCTGCTTACACGTTCATGGGCCATATCCGATCTGTGCCACTTGGGAGGAAAAAATTGGAATTGGGTCAATTGAACAAGGCATTGTTTCAGACAGCAAGTGCAGATGGAGGAAAATAAATCAAGGTAAAGTGAAAACGGGAGTTATACCAGGTAGAGTTAGATGCATCAGTGCTAATTAGCTAATTAACCACTCCTTCGCTTAGTAACCGACACAAGATGAGAGAGTGCTTGGTAAATTGTAACAGATAAAAATATTTTTTTTTCCCACAGAGGATTTATGATCTCTGTGATGAGCTCAGCCCATATGCCATCAGCTGCATTATTATGAACTAATATGTACTTCTGTGCTGCAATCCAGTTGCTGTTTTTGTCCATTTGCTGTTATTTTATATGCTAAAAAGCAATAATTACACAATCTGTGTGTGTGTGTGTGTGTGTGTGTGTATATGTGTAAGTACTAATATATATACAGTATATACTAATATATATATATATATATATATATATATAGTATACACACACACTACTGTTCAAATACAATTAGGAACACTTTTTATTTTTCACAAGGGGAAGTGTGGAGCCCAAGTGGAAAAATATCACTGAGCTTTAAAACCGGGCCAGTCCATAATATTTGGCTTCCTAGACATCCTGTTAGCAGCGAAAAGGTCTCTCCCTACCTGCTGAACCCATGATGAAAAGGAATCAATCATTAGGATGTGCATTAATTTGGCAGTTGAAGCTGAATTAAAATTAATATATGTTAAAACAGCATTACTTATTCAAACCTTTCAAAATGCTCCTTGTTGAGTGAGCAAACGTTACAGCTGTTTGAGGGATCTTTCTTCTTTACAGGGTTCCATGAAAAATGGATGATTTTGACCTATTTAATGCAAACGCATGGAGGAGGTTAAAGCAAATAAAGAGCCTTTCTGTGTTTGTTTGGCCTCCTCGCTGTGCCTCCAATCTCCTGTGAAGCTTTCGGAAGTAAATGTCATAAGTGCTCAGAAAAACAAGCACAAAGAGAAGACCTTCGCATTATTCACACAGTGGCTTGGGTGCACTTGGGTGGGTTAAAACATTATGTGAAGGTATCAAAGTTAATAACTTAATTTTTCTACTTCAGGAGAGTGAACATATTTTAATCATGGTTGATTGACATGTTACATTTGTAATGTGTACTGTACTGAATCCATCTTAGTATGCATTACAGGAGTAATAGACTAGCTGATGTTGTGCGTGTTCTTCAAATGCAGTTCATATTTAAATGGAAACAAAGTAAATTACAAAGTAAAAATAACCCGCTTTTCTGTGTTCAGCTGTACTGGAGCCAAAGTAATTTTTAGTTTTCAATTCACAATTTTAGCATCTGTCATAAACCTCTCATCTGTTTTTCTATTTTTATATTCTCAAATGTCAATATTGTCATGATGACAAAGTAGGATTACTTAATTAAGGTAATAATTCTGTGAATGGCACTTGGAAAAATTGAAGAGTAAGACATTTCGGGGAATAAATGTCTTGTCAGTTTCTTTGTTTTTTTATTCTCATTTAAAATATTTTAAAACAACATTCACTGACATTCAGCTTTTCATACTAATTTTCTGTGGCTAGCTTATTAGCTGCCTTTAATTTAGTAATGTGACACAAAAAAATCAATGACATTGAATAAATGATTCCTGTTAGGGAACCATATAAAATCCCTTTGTTGCTTAATTGGGTAACTTAAAAAATAACTTTCTATTCCATGATGTTGCAGTTATGTGATCAAATGTTTGTGTAACTTAATTGATTCATGGGGAACTGAAGTACATGAATAAATTATGTAAGTTCAACACTCTTTTTGTAGTGTTGTTTTGATCAGATATCATCTGTTTTTTTGTGCATTAATAAAACGATAAAACGTAAAGATTCTTATCACTATAACAACCATCTATTGACATTAAAATAAAATAAAAAAGTAGTTGACATTTGTTTTAGATGCAGCAATACATTTGGGTTTTCTATAGCACAGTTTAAACAGCACTGCATACAGACCTGGAATCAAAAAGAGCTTCGGTCCCTCTTCAGTTGAAGATACTTCATGTGATTTTTATGGCATGAGAATCATAAAATGTCCTATTGCCTTTGCATAAATCATACACTTAATCCTGGTTAACATTTCCTGCAATTACATCACATCCTCTTTTAATTAGAAACTCAAGCCTTGTGCCGCACACTAGAAGAGCACTGGAGCTCAAACTTTAAGGCTTTCCCCCAGTGTCATACATTTTCAAAATGTGTCAGCAAGCATGTGATCTGTGGGTGATACAGAATGATCGTCTGGACATGATGCTGTGATGTCTCTAAATAAAAGATACTTTTCTGGGATTAAGTGTATTTAGGCTCATGAATGACTCATGTCCTTGACGTGGTCCACAAAGTTTTCGTTTGCTCTGCGGTCACACAGCGCCCACATTTCTTAATTAATTATTTTTTAAAGTTATTATAATTCCATTTGGTAAATAATGTATTTATAGAATATATTAGATAAGCATGTAAGACTGCACATCCCACTGGAAGTTCAATACATGTCAGAGTGCTAATACAAAGTGCATGATTGCTACTCACAAATATGTATAAGCTTGCATAAGTCTGATGTGAGAATGTGATGTATTTCGATGCTAATGTATTTCAATGCTAATAATTAATGTGCTTGGGCAGTCGTGGCCTAATGGTTACAGAGTCAGACTTGTAACCCGAAGGTTGCAGTTTCGAGTCTCAGGTCTGGCAGGGATTGTCGGTGGGGGGAGTGAATAATCAGCGCTCTCTTCAACCCTCAATACCACAACTGAGGTGAGACCCTTGAGCAAGGCACCGAACCCTTAACTGCTTCCCGGGCGCTACAGTGATATGGCTGCCCACTGTTCACGGTGTGTGTGTATTTTGATGGGTTAAATGCAGAACACAAATTACTCTTGTTGCTACTAATTTCTACCAAAGCATACTTTTCTACATTTTCTGCTACTAACCTTTTTTCTAATGGAATCACTTTTTTCCAAGTGGACTTGAAAAGGCGACTTAGTGTGTCCTTACTCTTGGAAACTGTGTAAATGAAGAGTACGGATGCAAAAGTGCCATCTGAAATTTTCATCTGAGATTAACATTTTTAGCAGGCTATATTTATGTTCAGTTATTTCACTTTAATGGCATAGAAAATGACTTATACATTGCCATTGAAGTAAAATTACTGAACCTAAACATAGGAGCCTGATAAAAATGCTAATTTTAGAAGAACATTTCAGACCGCGCTTAGAGGCTTTTGCATCTGAACTCTTCAAATATCCAATCATAGCCTGAGAGACAATGGAAAACTTTTTTGCTGCTAAAATACTTAGTAAAGTCACTTTTTTAAAATTCTGTCTTTATGTATTACTGCACAGACTCGTAGTGTTATAGTTATGTAGTGCGAATAATCTAAAAAGATAGCTGTCTTGAGTTGTTAGGCCTGTTCTAAGCAGGTCGAGGTTATGGAACAGTAATTTGCTCTGTAGAAGCTTAAATCTGGACTCTCTCACCTGTTTCCAGCTTTAATTATTGTGTGCTACACCTCTGGGGAATAGTGAAAGGACTCTGTGCCGGTCTGTGCATTTTAATGGTATTAAAAGATGTCACGCTTATTTCCACATCAGTAGTACCTGCTAGTGAAGACTCTGGCTCTCAAAACTCATTTTTTCCTTCTCTTTCTGAGTGCGAATACATATATTAATTTTAATAAAGAATGCGAAACCTGTTTCCAGATGTTATTAACCTCTGAAATGTGCCCCGTTTTGTCTTTTTTGTTTTTTTGATTTACCACATACTCAAATATTTTTCTCTTGAAATGTACAACTTCAAATATCATATTGAAATTAAAACCACCAGGCTGTAGTTTTATTTATAGCTGCCATCTAATCACAGCAAATGAGTCGTATTTAATTTCACATTGTACACTCACCTTTTTAATGCGCTTTTCAGACAAAGAATGCAAGTGGTGGTGTCCAAAGAAGTGCATTCAACATTGGCCGTAACATACTGAATTTCCGCTTATCTCTTCTGCAGCTCTGCCTCAAGTTATGTAGAGCTGTTAGATAATGCAAGGAGATGACTGTACTGTCTGCCTTCTGCTTTAATGAAGACATTTTTGGAAAAACAGGTGTGCACAACTTCTGATTGGTAAATGGAATGAATATGCATAGGCGTCCCCATCTGCGCTTCGTGATTGCTTTGTCTCGATAATAATCTATGGCTCTAACACTCCATGAACATGCTTTTAGGATCAGTCATTTTTACCCTGCCTGAGTATATAACTTAATTTGCCTCTCTGTCAGGATATTCATATTATGTTGTGTTGATAAAATTAAAATGATAAAATTATATTATTCTTGTACAAGCCTGTTACAAGCTTAAAGTTTTATATATTTGACTTTGTGAGGCACGCTTTGTAAGCTCTGCCGTCTCTCCTGTTCTCTTTTAACTGATTGAAGTTCTGTCTGGTAGAATCCTTCGACACTAGCAAATGGCTTGGTTTCCTAAAAGCATTACCAAATCAAAACAAGAAGCTGGAACTAACCCCCTTAAGAGAATTGTGGCTTGTTTTTTTCTTCTTCTCCGCTTTAAGCTCCACGCATATAGAATAACAAGCCTTAGGAGCTGTGCACGCCACCACGCACTGTGGGTTTCTCTACTATATCCTCTGTACTATACACACTGGAGGACTTAAGCAATCCTTTGCAATAGGAAAAAAATAATAATTGGAAAAAAAATTCTCTCTGTGTCATCTCATTAACCTTAGATATTTCCCCTGTGGTAACTAGATGGAGAGCATGTTCAAACTCAACTTTGACCTTGCTCATTACAATCGCTAATAAGCCAGTAAACTGTGCTTCTGGTGACCTCCAAGCGATTCAGCTGTTGCCTGGAATTTTCTTGCGGTATAATGCATAATGTGTTTCTTTGCAATGTCAAGACCAGCATTTTATTGACACGTGGCATCAGTTGTTTTATTTAAAAAAATGTTTTTCCAGAATATAGCTGACACTGTATATGCTTTAAAGGGGTCATATGATGCGATTTCAAGTTTACCTTTCTCTTTGGAGTGTTAAAAGCTCTTGGTGCATAAAGAAGATCTGTAAAGTTGCAAAGACTAAAGTCTCAAATCCAAAGAGATATTCTTTATAAAAGTTAAGAGTCAGCCACGCCTACCTAAAACAGCTCGTTCTAACATGCCCCCACATACCTACATTACTATTTGGAAATATAAGCATAATGCCATCCAAATGGGCACGCAAAGAAAGAAGGCGTGGTTTCAGGAACAGCAGTAGTGTTGATGCAGCCATGTCAGGGAGACGCTGTGTTTCTGTGCAAAAGCAAAAGCCCTTTATTTGGCCTTCCGGAAGTAGATGCAATTAGGAATAAGGTGGGGGCTTTATTGAAAACGACGCGTTTGAGAGAGGCGGGGCATAGAGGGCCTTCAATAATGTACAGTATTTGAAAAATTATGTGTTTTTTGAACATTAAAGCATGTCAACATATTCTGTTACACCAAATACACAAAATAATGATCTTTAAAATAGCATCATATGACCCCTTTAAAAGTCTTCCTTAGGGTTGCAAAATGTGCCAAATATGATATCTTCCAATTTTTAAGGAAATCAAACTGTATTTAATCCATATGGGACACAATTTGCCTTGTTTTTTAGCATCCTGTATTCTAACATTTGTGTATGTGTGTGTGTGTGTGTGTGTATATATACAGTGGGTATGGAAAGTATTCAGACCCCCTTAAATTTTTCACTCTTTGTTATATTGCAGCCATTTGCTAAAATCATTTAAGTTAATTTTTTTTCCTCATTAATGTACACACAGCACCCCATATTGACAGAAAAACACAGAATTGTTGACATTTTTGCAGATTTAATAATCTCCCCCTTTATAATTATCACATTATATTATGTATGCAGTGAAGTCACACTGTAGCCTATGTCCAGGTTACAGTGATCTAAAACTCATTTGATGGGACTTTGATGTTTATGAACCTTATACAACCTTTATGAACCTTTTTTCCATTTTGTCTTTTTATATAAATAATAAAGACCATACTAAAGTAGCAAAAATAAATAAATAAACACCTGTAAAATGAATTGGATGATCTGGTTCCTAATATTTGGTACTTTTTAAGGAACACTTTTTTTTTTCTTTTTAATGCTGTTGTATTATTTTTACAGTTAAATCAGCCATTTCTTCCATTACTTGAGTATTTTTGCTCCGAACCAGAAATATGTTCTCAGCTGAGTAGTGGAAATAGTTTTTTTTAAAAGTGTCCGATGGCTCTAATCTGATACTTGGATTGGAACATCAGTCTAATATGAAGATCTAAAAAAAAACGTAATCAAGTGGTGTTGCCAAATCTCACCATGTAAGAGCAAATGGCCATAAGATTTTTAGGCTCTGATTGCTGCTATTAGACGTCATATTTGATTTTTCCTTTCCCTTAAATGGAAGCATATTGAAATTGAGTGGTATGTAATGAGGCAAAAGGTGATTTCCATCAGTGACACACTTTGATTAAACTCGCCTAGATGTCAGGCTGTAATATCGCCAATGGGTCTTGCCAATTGAACAAAGGTAGATAGCATAATAGTCCATTCTTAAATGAAACCTGAGGCAATATGTTTTCCATGTTCTTTAGTTGAACATACTTTAACAGGGCTGTAGACTGCAGCCATTTTTGGAGAATGTGCGAGTTCAAATTTGGCATGGTCTCACATGCAACATCACAGAGACCTATTTTTTTTTTAGAGTGTTTGCTCATCTGCAATATGTCTATAGGACGTTTCCTATTAGATGTCAAATAGACGTTTAGAAAATGTCTTTAAGATGTTTATGATTTAGAATGTATGTAAAACTGACATCTTAAAGACGTCTATCAGATGTTTGTACACAGCAGATGCTTTCCAGATGAAGCAATCTTTAACAGACATCTTGCAGACGTGCGTGTGCTATCTGGGTAAGCTTGTTTGTCACTGTAATGTTCTATTGTATTTGTGTTTTTCATTATCAATAATAATGAATCCATCTTTCAAGCATTCATTTTGGTCTTAGAAAATGAAAGGTTAAATATATAAGCACAACAGACAATTATAATTTCTTGTAAGATACCAAGATCGCGATTTCGAAAGTGAAAGTGAATGCGTCTGAAGCTCGGCTTATAACATAGCAAAAGAGGAACTCCCATTCACAAAATTCAAATCACAAATAATACTGATGAAAAAGAACGGGTTGAATGTTAATCCCACGTAAGGTCCATTATGTCATGGCCTGTGCCCAATTTATAGGTGTTGTAGCGAATCAGCTCATGGGGAAATATGAATAATTAATCATAACTAGTTATAATTAATTATAAATATTTAGATCCGCTGTAGATACTTTACTTGACCTCTCAGGGTCAACTGTCTGTCAATTCTATGAACGTTAATTTCCTGGTTAAGGGAAATAACTTTCTTACTGTACAACTCTACACAGAACCTGTAGCATAAATCTGCATGATTAGGGACTCCAGTTATGAGCAAACAATAAACAAGGTCCAGTGTGATACAAGTAAGACTTTATTAACTGCATAAACACTTAAACTAGTCTAACATACTACATAAACACTTAAACTGGTCTAACATACACACACACATGCATACAGTTGGTATATGAAAGGGTTAAAACTTAAGCAGTAAAGAGCAGAGAAATAAAAATATGAAGTTATGGAACCATTTGATATTCAGCAGATTTACAGCCTGAAGGAAACATCAGATTCTTAGTTCAAACGCACCTTTGTAAAAATGGTACTTAATGTATCAATTAATAAAACTAAGTTTGAATACTTGCAAGTCTCGTCTGTCTGAAAGAGAGGCTTGATGCAATCTGAAGGCTCACGTTGATCTTTGCTGAAGTTGGTTGATGAAAAAGAACCAGTTTGCGTCAGAGAATCTTGGTGAATGGAAAAGTCAAGGCCGAAGGCCTGGCACAAAACTTAGGGTGTCCTGGAGCGTTGTAGCTCACATTTTCATCTTCTCAGAATTCAACCAAAACCACCAACTCTGGGCGAGTCACTGATGTGAGGCCTTTAAGGTCTGAGAAGATTCACGCCTCTCAAGATGGGCTTGTCCAATGAGAAAGGTCCTCATATGGCTTGTTAACTGAGGGGTGTTACAGAGTATTTGTTAAATATAGCCAACAAAATATATATTGTGTGTTTGATTGGTCCAAACGCTACAGTGTGATAGCAGACAATCTCTGAAAAAAGATGGCTGACAAAATTTCCTCTGCCCACTATCGTTTATGATTTATGACATGTCTACCAAAGAATGTGAGATTGTCTATGCCTGTGTCATTAATAACGGAAGACCTATACCAATATCATTATATTGACATTCAACACGCCCATGCAGAAGGCAAAGTGAGATTTCTGATATTTGTTAACATATAACTATAAACTATGATAACTGAAAAACTATTCATCAGCATGCATTGATAATTCTCATGTTGTAGGAAAAAAAAAAAAGTGTGACCAAATCATGTTCTGGTGCAAACAACTGAGAAAGTTAGTTGCACCAGTGTGACCAGTGGGAAGAATGAGTCTAGAGCCCTATTTAAGATAATCTAACTGAACCTTTTTAATTAAATACAATGGGAGTACATGCATGATTTAGGGCTGGACCAGAATATTCAATTATTCGAATATTCATTCGGTGGGTTGGCATTCGATTTTCAATTTTGAGATTCGAATATTCTTTTTTTTTACACCTGGCATCCCCCGCGAAACGGTTCTCATTCACACTTGAATATGAATCGCCCATGAGAGAACGTCATGATTCAGTTCATCTGGAAGAGAAGACAAAAATGCCGAAGACCTCAGCTGTGTGGGAGCACTTTAAATTGAGTGAGGACAAGACAAAGGCAGTGTGCCAAATATGCGATTTGAAACTGGCCTACCACAACAGCAAATCAAGTTTTAAAAATCACATGAGTTTTGTAAGTAGTACACCTATAGTATATAGTTGGTGTAAAAAAAACAGCTCCCTTTATCCACCATGTTAATCAGTAATTTTACACATGATAAAAACGTGCACTTAATTTGCTTGGAAAATACTTGCGAATACGGCAGTCATAAAAAAACGTACAGTAGCCCAGCCTAATAATAATTTGTCTATGCTACCGTTCTTTATTTATTATAGTTCACTGAACTTCGTTCATTTATTTTTTGTTTTTATTTTATTCAAATAGCCTACCCTTTACAGTGTCAGTAATTACTGTGCTGCTAATTTTTGAATTGGGAGTGATTTGTTTGTTAGAAAAATGTTAGGCTACCTTATTAAAAGTATTGTTCTTAACAGATCTGTCAAGTCAAGTCAAGTCACCTTTATTTATATAGCGCTTTTAACAATACAGATTGTGTCAAAGCAACTGAACAGCATTAATTAGGAAAACAGTGTGTCAATAATGTAACGAATCAGCTCATGACAGGAAATCCGTTCTCGGAGCATATAAGCCCTGCCCGCGTGAGGCGCGCCGCTTCTGGCTCACGCTGTTCTGTAGTTTATTAAAAGTTTATTAATTCAGAACGTGTCGTGATCTTGTCCATATTGCACCAAAATGCCACTCTGCACTCCCTTGGGTCTGCAGCAACACACCCGCCACGCGTGAAGCTGATTGGATGAACGGTTCTCGACATAATAAAACTGCAGACAGACAGACACACAGAGATTCCTGCCTTTATTAGAGAGAATAATATGTTCAGCCCCCTCCCTCCGAAGCTTGCTCGCATATTTGGTGTTGATTACTACCGAAGCTTTGAAGCTCAAAAAGTGGTATTCGGACCAGCCCTAGCATGATTATTTACTTAAATTGGGCTTGTTTCAGGTGAGTCTTTGAAAACCAATAATTTTTTATGCTCTGCACTGACTTCACATACCAAGGTTTGTTAATACATAACTGGAACATGTTTACAACAGATTTGAGTTGTTTTCTGATGGTATTCCGGTAGCAAAACCCTTTAGTCTAGACTTAAGAGTGAAGCACAGTATGAATTGCTTTGCATGTTTCAGTATTTCATTTTGTTTCTTTTACGTCTTGAAGTCAGATAAAATTAGAGTGCTTGGAACCTGTTCAAAATATGGAATGAGGCTATTTCCCAGGTGCCACCACAATGGGAGAAAATGTTCTTTGAGAGCCAACAGAACACACAGAAAGGATTGATGAGCCATGCTTAATGTAATAGAATCACTAACCAGCATTGGTGAACACACACAGACCCAAACAGGTCTAATAGGAGGCTATGATAGAAACGACCAGCCTCAGGGGAGTAACATAACACCATTTATCCTCTATTAGGTTATTTTTTGATGAGAAGAAGCTAGTAAAGTACTTTGATTTACCAGGCCGAGTGGTGAGCCATCTCATTGACTAGTGGAGAGGATGCTAGCTGGCTTTATGAAGTCACGTTCAAGGTAGAGTGGTTTGTAGGCCAGTAAGAGAGAGAATGCCTTATGGATATTGTCGAACTATGCAAATTAACCTTGTCTCTCTTTTTCTCCTCTTGTGTTTTCAATGGACTTTATTGGAATGAGAGCAGACGCCTCACTAACCGTTTTGTGTTTCCTTTGTGAATGGTAAATTTGAATGTGATGCCGTGAGGTATATTAACAATTATGCAAATATATGGGGACACGCGATATGGGAATGCTGATTGATTTGCTACTGTTGGAAGAATAGAGGAGAGTACATCAAGGTAGTCGGGGCCGAATTTACCTCTTATTATGACATAGGCAAAATGTCATTTTAGAGCTAAGAACTGGGGCTTGAGCCACTGATATGCAGATTAATGCAGTTAGAGAGAGAGAGAGAGATGAAGGGCATGTGAAGTACCTGAGTCTGTGCATCTCTCCTCAATGTTCAGTGGCCGCTTCTGCTAATAGCGCAACTTTAAATTTAACTGCTTCAAGAACAGTGACGTTACCACCTCGCTACTGAGAAATGTCATGTAGCTTTTCAGCTGCGAAACTCTTTTATTGATCAATTTGTGGTGCAGCACTGACAAGTTACTGTGCTTGTCTCCTGTGTGCGTGTGTCTGTACTGTATGTGCGTTTATATGGGAGAGAGAGCGGGAGAAAGCAAGCATGCTTTCCGTAGATAAAAAAAGGTGAAAAACATGGAAATAGTTTGTCATTTTTATCCTATTGTTTGTTATATTTATTTGCTCAATGTCTTTTGGGATGTCGGTTCTTTTGCTGTAGGTAGCCCATTGTATAAAAACATATTATGCATATTATGTTGTAGTATATACAGTATATATATATAATTTTTTTTTATTGTTATTTATTTTTTCTGAATTTATTCATTTGTTTGCTCTCTCCTGATACTATTAACTTTCACTCATATACTGTCCCAAAAAACTGAAAAATAATATTCTTTCCTCAAGCATGCTTTGCTGATGGCACAATGAGTGTTTATTTTTTTATTTTTTTGTCGACTCTGATTTAAGGTTAAGTGTCTTTCTCAAGGCCGTAACCACAAAACCACATTACCCTCACAGTCCTTTCAGCTTGACTTTAGGTAAACGTCACTTTATTGTGAAGTTTTGTATCAGCTCACTCTGTGTCTAGTAAGCCTTGGTTCACTCGATGTGAGAAGTTGAAAATACCCTCATGTGCCTCTGAAATGAAATGAAGTGTTGTCAGGGGAGGATGTGTTTGCATGCCCTTTAAGACATCCTCTTCCATTAATTTCCTGAGCCAACACCTTTCCAGTCCACTTAATGTAGAGCTAAGACCTTAACATTGATTTGCAGTTCTCCTCCTTATCAAGTTAATCAATTTGTACTGGAGGCTTCTGCAGATCAATTTCGGCTTCAGATACAAAGTGGCATCTGCTAGTTATGGCGCACGCTCTGCATTTTGATGCTAAGTGATTCTGACAGTTTGACCAACTTCAAGACGATATTAAGCTGTCAAAAGAGAATCTGACACTTGCAGAGGGATGTGTGAGAACCTGTATGTGTGGGGAAGAGCGTTTGAGAGTTTTGTGCGATAAAATGTTTTGTCTGTGTTTTGACATTGTGTGTGTTTGGTTGGAAAATGTTATTAGCTGAGCATAACAACTATTATGCTGATGGAGAGTCCCAATAAACCATATATACAAGTTTGTGTGTGTTGTCAAAGATAATAAAATGTGAAATAACAGATTGTGGGGATCTGGAGTATTTCCGTTTTATGTGAATGACAGCAGCATTTAAGATAGCATGGGTTTTAAAATTTCTTTTGAGCTAAAAAAGTGTGTAACAAATAAATTGTCAACCTACTTAGCTTTTTCAATAAATAATAATGATAATAGTAATAATTAGTATTATGTTTATTATAATGATTATTTTTAAAGTTAATAATAATAAATATTATTAAATTTGGCTAGGGATGCATCTATATTACAGATTTGGTTGATACTGATAAACCAATTGTTATTGTAATGTTATTAAAACATATATAATAATTTCAGATGCTACAGTGTCAAAAATGAATATTTATTTAGAGATTTGCTAAAGATCACATTTGCATGTTATTGAAAAAATTGTGTTTTTAAAGATTAAATTTAGCTGGGCATTAGATGACGGCAAAGGTATAATCTAAATGAGAATACACGTGTATTATATTTAGGCATAGATATCAAGTCTAAACCAATATACAGTATATCCAATATTAACTGATATCGATAAAAAAAAACAGTAATATCAGGCAATGACTGGTATGTTACCGATGTAGTAATTTGTTATGCATTCCAGCTTTATTTCTTCTTCGTTATGATATTAGGACAGTTGTATCAACCTGACTTTTTGACTTGATGCCCCCAAATTAATATACATTACTATGAATTACTTTTAGGCCCATGAGCATATCATAACTTTCATAACATAATATTTTCTAAATCGTAAAACCTTGTATTTCCAGAAAGCAAGACCTTACTTGAACTCTTCATTTTTCTAAAGATAGCGTGTTGATCACAACGCACTAGCCTTTTATTAGCCTAGTGTCATGCAGAGAGATATATTTACAGTATATTTGATTATGTGTATAATTTCCTCAGAACTGCCAGCATTGCCCTCGGCTGCCATCCTCAAATTTGTCTTATTCCGCTATTGTGTATTTTGAATACAGAGCTCTAATAATCACTGTTTCTGTCCTCTGACTGTGAGTTATGCCATGAAATCTAATGATATCTCAAGCTGGTTGGAGAGTGACCTGTAGGGCATTTGTTCGGGATGAGAAAAACAGACTTTTAATGCTGTCGCCTGAACAGCAGGTGTGCTGCGAATTGGACACTCTGGCAGAACCTCCTGCTCTCAGTTCTCAAGTGACGTTTCTGTACAACACAAGAACACAGAGCCTTGAAAGGTTTGATGCTGTGCAGCGAGGAGGAAACCGAGGTCTGTCTTTTTGTCTCACATGATAGGTAGTGGAGCCTGGCGTTAGATCCGGTTTGTGGCGACTGCTCTAAATAGTTCTCAGAGTGTAGCGTGCTACATTGTCAGCTTTCTCGCCCTAGAAAACAATGTAAGTGAGCTAGGCTTTGTGTGGCAAGACGGCTTGTGATTCTACAGTGAAAAATAGGAAGCAAGCTAGCCTGCAATATATGGGATGTTTATATAGATTCTCTTTTGTTAAAGGAGCTTTTTGAAGAACCGTTCAAGAGCTTTTAGCAGAATCGCTTAAATAATATTCAAATGTTGACCTCTGTGAAAACTATGTCTAAAACTTTGTATAAATGGATTTCAAACTGTGCTTGAAACATTTTTTTAATCACTTATTCATATTAACTATGCATTTCTGGGATTAGAAATAAATGACTTAATATTTAAATGTTTAATATCATACTGGAATTCAGAATTATGATACAAATCCTTTTTGTATATTTTAAATTAGGGGGAAAAAAATCCTTCATATTTGAGTTTTGTGCAAAGGTATATGTCTACCATAATGGCCTGGCAGTTTGGGCAACATCCTCCCTCTTAAAAATACAGGCTTCACACAGTCATGCTCAAATAACCTTTCAGTGATTGGTTAAGGAGCATTTTAATAATCTAAAGAAAGTTTTTCCACTATAAAGAACATGTTATTGAATGGAAAGATTTCGTGGATGTTAAACGTTCTTCTTGGAACCATCAAAGCCAATAGAGAACTTTTATTTTTAAGTGTGTACATGCCCCAATCGGCCTGACGGCGCTCTGGCAATCAAAAGTATGAAACCGCTCATAACTCCTAAACTATTAGTCACAGGCTCAAGTGCCTTATGTCGCTGGAATCCTTGGCTCGCGGTAGACAACACATAATTCGATCATCACCCTACAAAATTTTTTTAAAAACATACTTTTGCGAACTAGTCCTATGTTTTTTTGCCCGATTGGAACCAAACCAGTACATAAAAATTCCCTGAAGAGTGAATATCAATAATTATCAAAGAAAAAGTTTGACTCACCATCACAAAGGGACGTCAAAATGTTAGAAAGGGGAAGGGCAACTTTTATTAAAACGGTTATAACAAGATATCGTTGCCAAACTTAGAACACTCATGTAAGAGCTCAATCTGAGGTCACATTAAAAAAGCTTGGCCACTCGGTGGTGCTATAAGAGTGGAAAAATAAACATAAACATGCCTATAACTACGCCATCATTTGTCCGATCAACATGAAAATTGGTATGCAGTGTCTTCGTCCAAAGTGCCATATGTGTCTATAAGTATATTTGCGTATCTCATGGGCACCTTTGGCCAATGAAGTTTGAGCACCTATTGGACAAAGTTAATGGAGGTTAATCGGAATGAAACTCAGTGGCCCTGTTTGACTCATGGCCCTAAAGGTCTGTGAGAAATTTGAAAGAAATCAGCCACTAGGTGGTGCTAACGAGTTTTACACCTTTTACGCATACACACAATATTAAGATCATATTATAAATCTCATTATGAACTTTGCCTCAAGAACCACTACTGTCATTCAAATCATTAATTAATTATTCAAGATTATCTAAAAAAAACGACTTTTGCGAACTAGTCCTAGATTTGTTGCTCAATCTCAACCAAACCACTGCAGTACAATTCTCTGGACTCGCTAGGTCAATAATTATCAAAAACATTTTAACTTTACACTTTGGTTAGCTATAAAAGGGTCATTTTTAAAAGAGGCGTCGCCAAATATACCCAAAAGTCTATAAATCCTAAATTAAAACTCAAAACTTGGTGAATCTAGGTGAGCGCATGCGACAGATGATTCTAAACAAGCATGAACAACTTTATGGAAAGCAGACTATAGGTGGCGCTATAACAGTCATAAATGTTAAAAATCATAATTTGTCTATGGTAAACTACCTGGATTTAACAAAAAAGCTTTATTTAATAATTGGTTTAGGTGGTTATAGGCTTGCTAAATAATATACAATGTATTTTTTCATATGTGCTTATATGCCTTAAAGCACTTGAACTCTGGTAATCGTAATAAAAAAAAAATATATATATATATATAAACCTTTCAGTGAACAGTTTTTCTTAGTTAGACATTCTTAGTTTAATAATCTGAAGAACACTGCTATTTATATTGATTTTTAAATTTTTTTATGGTGTGATAAAAGTGTGATAAACACCAACACCTGACATTTCTAAAAAGACATGAAAAACGCAGAGTTTACATATACAGTGGGTACGGAAAGTATTCAGACCCCCTTAAATTTTTCACTCTTTGTTATATTGCAGCCATTTGCTAAAATCATTTAAGTTAATTTTTTTTCCTCATTAATGTACACACAGCACCCCATATTGACAGAAAAACACAGAATTGTTGACATTTTTGCAGATTTATTAAAAAAGAAAAACTGAAATAACACATGGTCCTAAGTATTCAGACCCTTTGCTCAGTATTTAGTAGAAGCACCCTTTTGATCGAATACAGCCATGAGTCTTTTTGGGAAAGAGGCAACAAGTTTTTCACACCTGGCATGTACGTGGAAAACAGTGCTAGATGAGTCAATGCAGAAGTCCAGACAGGCACTTTTCCGTCCTCCATCCTCCAGTTGTTAATGTTGTTGTATGTTGCATTTAAATGACATTGCTGTCAGTTCCTATTGATGGTGCGAATGCAACCAGGAAAAAGACCCTAGAATAAAATTTAGTTTTCAGGGGACCACCCTGTTGGATAGTTCTCCTATAACGGCGTTCCTATAAATACCCAGTGCTAAAGCCCCTTATGCTGAGACACTTCACACAGACTTCATACAGCAAGTCTGATTGCATGAATGTATGTATGCTCTTCTGTATTGCATATTTCATTATGGCATATCTTTTCTTCCTCAGGGCCATTATGAAATGTGTTCACACCTACGTTGTTCTTCATGAATGTGCATATGACAAAGCCCATCGGGATGCATATATAGCAGGTGGAATGCAGCAGGCAGTGCTGGCATGCCCTCCAACTATTCCCACAGAGCAGGATCACAGCACCCCATTCTCCATTGGGAATTCCTCCAGCAAGGTGATTTAACAAGCCTCTGATACAACACATGCTGGTCAGAAGAATGGCTGTTATTTTCACAGTCAAAGATAACTTCAAGCTCCCTGCGGAGCAAAGCCTTGGGCAAAAAGCCTAACGGGAGCGCAAACTGTCACGCGATACCCAGCCAACAATCCATCATTCCATGGTTTCACCCAACTGACTAGAAGTCAAAAATACCCACGTCACATTTTTAAACAGAGCTATGAGCTGCTGGGTTTTCATGTAGAACGAATTCTCATGTGATGCTTATGTCGCATTGTTTTTATAAAGCAGACTCGGTGGCACAGAATAGCTGAAAAATGGAACTTGACATTTGCAGTAGCTGCGTGGTACCTGGAGGCCTAATGTCTTTAATATTGGTCCTAATCCAATTCGCCTCCATATGCAGAAAGTAGTGTCTCTGTGGAGAGTTCACATGATGCATTGCCAAATTAATCTGCACCGCCACCTAACATGTTATGCTAGGATCCAAATAAACTGGAGGAAAGAATAAAAATTAACTGTCTTGAGGTCTGAAGTGAGCTTGGATGCATGGGATACTTAAAAGAACAGTTCACCCAAAAATAAAAAAATCTGTCATTATTGACACACACTCAATGTTGTTCCAAACCCATTAGCTGTTTTCGCATGAAAAATGGAGGGAAGAAAAAAATGTATGTGCTTATATTCCAAGTCTTCTAAAGAAGTACAGAAATAAATAGTTATTCACTGAAAATATTATTCTAGCATGAACTGTTAACTTTAGATTGGGTCATTGAGTCATTCAGCTTTTTTGAGCTGTTTCTGTTTCTCATCACAAGGCTTCAGAAGACACGAAAGACAGCACAAAAGTCAAATGTGTGTGTATATATGTATATATCTATCTATATAGATATATATATATATATATATATATAATTGATTTATTTTTGTCATTTTTGGAGCTTTTAAGCTATTAAATGGGCCGATTGAAGTGGGCCAACAAGAAACATACACATGGAAATATATTTTCTTCTATTTTGCATTAAGATGATGAACAACCTCAAATTAGGGCTCAAAGGAATACAGGTATGATAGAGCTCTCTTGATACAGTCTGGGTTTACTGATAACACATCAAATTGTGCTCTTGAGATAATCTTAATTTGCATCGTTCATTCCGTAATGATGGAGTAATTCCAAGTTTTTTTCTTTTCCCCCACACGGCACACAGATCACTCTTTATCTATAACTGATAAAATGCAGGTGTGCATTGTAATGCTTTATATAATTTATTTATTTTTGTCATTTTTGGAGCTTTTAAGCTATTAAATGGGCCGATTGAAGTGGGCCAACAAGAAACATACACATGGAAATATATTTTCTTCTATTTTGCATTAAGATGATGAACAACCTCAAATTAGGGCTCAAAGGAATACAGGTATGATAGAGCTCTCTTGATACAGTCTGGGTTTACTGATAACACATCAAATTGTGCTCTTGAGATAATCTTAATTTGCATCGTTCATTCCGTAATGATGGAGTAATTCCAAGTTTTTTTCTTTTCCCCCACACGGCACACAGATCACTCTTTATCTATAACTGATAAAATGCAGGTGTGCATTGTAATGCTTTTCTGGACAGGCTGCGTCCACCGTTTTGCCATCATTTGCACATTGTACACATTTTTTAACTATGATGTACTAATATTTTACTCAGTTTTCTGCCATTTTTATTTGATTTAGATTGTTTGGCTCATGGTTGCACACTTTGGTCATCCCTGTTTTTTGCATGTGTGTAGCACAAACTGATATTCAGATGTGAATTGTTTTTTCTGTTAATATAGTCTAGGAGTAATTAGGTCCCTGAATGCTCAGGAAATGAAAGATTTGACCTATTCTGTAAGAATGGATAGATGCAAATGTTATATCTGTTCTTTTACTGCCTTGAAAGAGCATTGCAAAAACATTTAAAAAAGTGTAGTTACTGTATATCGCATATGACTATGAATTTAGCAGGGGCACTGGGGGGCAAAGTTTGTAGACATGGACACTGGCCCCACCCCTGGGCCCTTAGAAGCACCCCTTGTACCAGAGTGAGCAGCCCAGTCTTGATCACAGAGATTCAGCTAGATGCTACAAAAACAAAACCTGCCCTACTTCTCCAGCTAATGTTGGTGGAATGAATGATTAAATAGATGAGTAATTGGTTAGAAAAGTATGTTCCATGTATCAGCCTTCTCCAGAGGCCCTGCCTTTACCGACTCTTTATTAAAAGTTTACTTTTATTTTGTCTTTTGTCTTTTCTCAACTATCCAGCTGGTGGCCTAATAGACATTGTTTCATTTTTTCTTCATTAACTTTTGTACAGCACCCTAATAAAGATCTAAGAATTAAATTTAATCTAAATAAGATATTGTAAAATAACCAGATGAGATTAATGCAGAAATTATATTTCAGGGAGTGTGTAACTATTACAGAATTGTAACAGAAGAATACAATACGTAAACGTGTTTAGTGTACTTTCCTCATTTAAAGTGCAGTTGCACAATGCAAGGTATTATATATATATATATATATATATATATATATATAAAAAACAGGATTGCCAACAAAACAACATTGTCAACATTGCACGGAAGAGTAGAAGTTACCACAAAAAGAGGAAGTCCAAGAAAAACGTGGATGTCATCAGTGATGGCAGGATACAACATTGGACCACAAATTCTGAGAATTGCACAAGATAGAGACAGATGACGTTTAGTGTTGACTCATGTGAGAGCACATGTTAAAGTGCAGTAAACATGCATGGAGATATGGTGAAGAAGAATATTTGCTTATAAAATGGCATACATTTCAACATCCAAAGTAAAATGTTGCACACATCCCACAAACCCACACAGGGCTCAGGTGCAGGGCAAAAAATACAAACGTATTGTACGCACACTGATATAATTGCTCCATAAGAATTATTTATTGCAATGTTTCGACCATCAGTTCTTCGTCAGGCACAAATTACGTGACTCACGTAATTTGTGCCTGACGAAGACTTGATGGTCGACTCGCGTAATTTGTGCCTCACGAAGACCTGATGGTCGAAACGTTGCAATAAATAATTCTTATGGAGCAGTTATATCAGTTACATTTGTATTTTTACTATACATTTCAACATGTCATGCGCATACTTTGTCATTTATTTATTTACTTACTTTTTTTATTTTAACAGCCCAGATAACTCCTGCACATGACATGCAGAAAAAAAGAGATGGGCCTCTGTATTTTTTCATAAACTAATAAATCCCTGTGCAGTAGCTAGGTTGTTCTGGGTGGTTGCTAGGGTGTTGCTATGCAGTTGCTATGGTCTTCTGGGTGGTTGCTATGCAGTTTCCAGGGTGTTCTTCTGGTTGCATATGCGTTTGCTAGGGTGTTCTGGATAGTCCTGTGTGGTTAATAGGGTGTTATGGGTGGTTGCTAGGTGGTTTCTAAGGAGTTCTGAGAGGACAGTTGCTAGGGTGTTTCTAGGCGGTAGCTAGAGTGTTGCTTTGCGGTTGCTAGGGTGTTCTCCTGGTTATGCAGTTGCTAAGGTGTTGCCATGTGGTTGCTAGGGTGTTGCTGGGTGTACTGGGAGGTTGCTATGCAGTTGCCCATATAAGGCCTTGAAAATGAAGATTCCAAAATCAAAGTTTAAGAACCAGAATCTAAAATCATATTGAGATCTTTCTAGAGAGGTACAGGCATGCGATTGTTGGAAAAGGAATATTTATGGCACTTTGACAGGTATGTTTTTTGCAATTGTTTTGATAGAAGGAAACAAGACACATTTCTATTTTCAACATTATTTTTTCTTCAGACATTTCTCTTTAAATGAAAAGAAGTATCATCTGTATGCAAAGTGACCCACATTTGGTTTTTGACCACTGAAAAAGTGTAAAATGTAACATTTTACTCTTGTAGCCATATTGAAATTCTTATATCTCTGGATATGAACCATGTTGGGCCTTAAAAGTTAAGATACCAAAATACATTTTGTTATGAGCTAAAATATCAAAGGATATTAAGATTTTTAATACTTCTTGAGATACAGGCATGCAAACTTCAGGGGAAAAACGTTATTTATTTATTTATTTTTTTTACGTTATTTTTGAACATCACCATTGGCATATAATGCAACAAAGATTGCTGAAGTCAACAGATTTTACCAATCACTTCTGTAAAAATAACATGATGTAATGATGTTGCCATCTTTCTAAAGTCATTTTATCCCCCTGTAATTTGGCTCAAAATCTCAGGTGGAAATTGTCATTTTGACCCCCTCTACAAAATAGTGGATTATTCTGTAAATATGCATCCAAGGCATTTAATATTTTATTTGATCTTGATTGGATCTTGATTGCATCATCTTCATTGCATCTATTTTATTTTTCGATTTTGTGTTTTATTTCTTGATGTATTCAGCTAATAAGAAATTTTTTTCCTAAAATTTCCCATGTCAATTAAAAATAAAAGGACAAAAATGCAAAAAATGTAAAAGATAAAAATGCAGAGCACAAATTCCGAGCAGTACAAAAGTACAAATAGTACAAAAATAAAACTATGCAAATATTATAAAATATAGTGTTAAATCCCTCATTTTTCTAAAGAAACACTGTCAGAGCAAAGCAATGTCAGCGGGTAAAGTTACAGCAGGAGTCCACAGAGTCTCTCTCGCCTCCCCTAAGCCCACTGAGTTTTAACAGACCCTAAAGCGTGCTGTAAGTTTGGTGTGGGGTAACTGAGAATGAATGGGGGAAAGTGTGCACTCCATGGCAAATTTGATTAGATATGACTGGTTATGATCAGCTGTGATGGGTTCATGCCATAAATCCCGTCTCTTGTGTTTGTGCGCATTCCCCCATTCGTGAATCAGTCTGAATGAACAATATAATGGCGTTAATGGGAAGATTAATTAAAAAAATAAACAAGTCACACTTAGATATAACCACTTTATGTCAAAATAAGACTTGAAATAGCCTGAAAACATGATCTGTCGGAATATTTAGTGAGTTATCAGCTTGGTGAAATGTAAAGTAAATCTCCATGTCTGTAACCAATATTTACTGAGTTTTGATGACTGATGATCCGTAAAATTAAAAAAATAGTGTTGTTCCTATATTATCCATTGAATGCAACAGTAAAAATTAGCCCATTATCAAGGCAAGGTTCACTTAATAACTTGCTGAAGCCTATGGTTAAGGGGTCATGAACTGCATTTTTTAATTATTTTATAATGTGTCCTTAAGTGCACTTACAAAGAGGGTGAGGGTGCTCAGTATAAGCGGCGTTTACATAGCACAACAGCAGCAAGCCGTCATCAAGACAGAGAAGATTTTTTTCTTCACTAGCAGACCTAGTGGGAACCCCTGCAGCCCTTGGTTGTGACGGGGCTAATCAGCTGCCTACACACACATGGCATAATGTAGAAGACAGAAAGCAGTGAAAAACAGTACTTATAACTATCAGTGAGGTTAACACATTCGTAGTATAATTAGGAGACAGAAAGCAGTGAGAAACAGCACTTATAATTATCAGCTTCCGATCCATCCCAGCTCAGTGCACAAGCACTGACAGAGAATGTATGAAACAACAGACTACCTCAAGAAGCTAGTATTGAAAACTGGCTTACCTTAAGCTAGTTAAGCTAGTTAATGGTCAACTTTTCAAGTAGGCCATAAGTAGTCTGTTACCAAGGAATATAGCATTGATGTGTGGCAAAAGTTGTTGAGCTTCACAAAATGGGAAGTGGCTATAAGAAAATAGCAAAAGCAAAAGCAAAAAGTCCCAGTCAACTGGAGATGCTGTGAATCAGAATGAGTCAAGAAGCCTCAATAAAAATATAAAATATCACCCACATCACCATAAGTTGGTTGGGAGGGTATAAAGAAAAAAACCCAAGTATATTTAGTTGCAGGACACTACTGAAACATCAAACGGGCCCAGCGATTATTTTGGTGCACACTAAGATAAAAAAAAAGGTACCCCATGCTCAAGGTTAAATATATTGTGGGATCTTTAATGTTGAGGGTCTATTATCTGCCAAAGGCCATCTGGACATCTTGTTCAGATACAAGGCACTGTGGATTCTATCAAATTTACATTTACATTTAGTCATTCAGCAGACGTTTTTATCCAAAGCGACTTACAAATGAGGACGATAGAAGCAATCAAAACTAGCAAAAGAGCAACAATATGTAAGTGCAAATGACAAATCCCGGTTAGCCTAACGCAGTACACGTAGCAAGGTATTATATATATATATATATATATATATATATATATATATGTGTATATATATATATATATATATATTAGAGTCTAGTCACATTAAAAAAAAAAACCTGAAGGCTGGCTTTTTTTTTGATTGCCTGAAGAGTGCATTGCAATTATCTTTGTGACAAGTTAATGCATATGAGATCACACCTGTGCATGTGAGTGCTTTTCATAATATGCCAAATGTTAGTGTTTGCATTTCACTAACTGTTATGTCACTTCCATGGTGCCACTTCTCTTTTTCTTCCCCTTGCACGTCAATCTGCCAAAAGCTCAGTGAGGAATTGCATACACAGTCGGCTTTTTGAGTTTTGCTCTTGTTCTGTACATGGCAAATGCAATCTGAATTATTTTTTTCTTAGGCTATGAATGACTTATCCTGCTTTTTGGGAAACCAGCCAAAGCAAAAGATATACATGTTTGCCACCATACACCAATATGATATGCAAGTTCTTCTTCTAGGCTTTTTTTTTGTTGTTGTTAATGTGTTGTGTGATTGTACTTTTTTATTATTGGAAGATGCACTTTTATTATTATTTGGAAAGCACTTTGGTCAGATAAAATTTGCAATGTATTGTATTTTAATAAGAGGTACGTTATAATGGCTGGCATTTTAAATTCTTCCGATAGAACATTTGTTAGGTTAGTTATGTTAACATTCTTTTGAACAGCATCTTTAGCTGAAATCTAATTACTGTAGATACTGATTATTAAAATGAATAAAGAAATACATACATAAATAAATTATGGTCATCTGATATTGTACAGATATTTCTCCCCTTAATGAATCAGAATTCAGGCTTATTAAGAAATGGACTAAGGTCACCATGACTTCTCTCTTGCTTCAGGCCACATGTTCTTCCTAGCCTTCCTGCTTTAAAGCGAGAGGAGGAATATGCTGGACACAGTTTGATCAAAGGAGCAGCAGAATAATTTGGCCTTCGAGACTCTGAGATATCTTAGCCACCTCATCTCCAGACAGCAGAACAACAACAACAACAACAACAACTAAGACAGGCCTTCAAAATAGCCACGTTCTCCTATATCCAAACATTTCACAAGCCTTAAAGGGGTCATATGATGCAATTTAAATTGTTGCTTTCTCTTTGGAGTGTTACAAGCTGTTGGTGCATAAAGAAGATCTGTAAAGCTGCAAGGACTAAAGTCTCAAATCCAAAAAGATATTCTTTATAAAAGTTAAGAGTCAGCCACACCTACCTAAAACGGCTCGTTCTAACACGCCCCCACATATCTACGTCACGATGTGGAAGATCCGCCACTGCCATGTCGTGAAGGCACTGTGTGATTCGTTGTGAAAGCGAAACTACTTTGTTTGGCCTTCCAAAAGAGGACGATATCCGCTTTGTCATGCCTAGGAGCCTAGAGCTGATCCGTGCTGGTTGCTGAGAAAAAAAACTTTGCGCTGTGGATTGCCGGATCGGCTTTCACCATGGACGAATCGGAGTCCAGCCCGGGGTTGTCACATGTGGTTACCCCAAGCCCTCCGGATGCTCCTTTGTCGAATCCGCCGGCAGCGCCGTTCTCAAGCCCACTGGCCTCTGCTCACTCTAGCCCTCCGGCCGTTCCTCACTCTAAACCCCGGCCTCTGCTCATTCTAGGCCACTGCCACTCACTCTAGGCCGCCGTGTGTGACGCTGTGTTTCGTTGTGAAAGCAAAACTACTTTGTTTGGCCTTCTAAAAATGGACACGACTAGAAATTAGTGGTTAAGTTGTATTTACAACACTGTTCCGGAACACTTCAACCCAAATATTAAGATGTGTGCAGCACATTTTATGGAGGACGTTTCCTGATCCTAGTAGAGTAGACTACAATGGCGGCTGTTCTGACTCACAGACTGTAAGTACGTTTTTTTATATTTAAATAATTTGCCACTGATGATTCAAACACGAGTTTTGGGCAGTGTAGAGTAGGGCTTGTTGTTTGTCATTTCTCCGATCACAAATGCAGATATGGTTTTATGTTTACGCGGCGCTATGCAATGCAACGCGTAAAAAGACAGTATAAGTCATTATAATCCATAATTATGTTCCCACTGGATGCAACGGATGCCTCATTTATAATGGGTTTTCATGTTTTTGAATCGTTGCTCCGGCCGGACAGGGCATCATCACAATATGGTAAGGGGCGTAACATTTACGTCACACGCTTGAGGTATTCGGCCAATCATAATGCACTGGATAGCTGGCCAATCACAGCACACCTAGCTTTTCAGACCGGTGAGCTTTGTAAAAATCGACGCGTTTCAGAAAGGCGGGGCATAGAGGAGAAACAATAATGTGCAGTATGTGGAAAATAATAAAGGTTTTTTGAACCTTAAACCGCATAAACACATTTCATTACACCAAATACACAAAATAATGTTCTGTTTAGCAGCATCATATGACCCCTTTAAGACATTTTTAACTTCAAACCATTGTTTCCAGCTAAAATAGGTCCTCTCTACATAAAATTGCTTTCTCCAGTAAAAAAAAGTTTTATCATCTGAATCAGGAGAGAACTATGCACAGATCAAACACCGTATTACAATCTAAAACAGTTCAAAACAAATCAAATGGATTTTGACGTGAGAGGACATCAGGGGATGGACTTTTTTGGGGGGAAAAAATGGATGAAGGGTTACTATGGATTGTGGACTGATATTTTGGCCAGAAAAAAATATTTAAATTTAAAACGCCTTAATGATGAATGTTTCTTACAAACACGCAGCTTTTTACCACACATGATGTTAACTGATGGGCTAGACTCATGTTGCTGTGTTGTGATATTTTATCAGCAGTTTGGACTCTCATTGACGGCACCCATTCACTGCAGAGGATCCATCAGTGAGAAAGTAATCTAATGCAAAATGTTCCAAATCTATTCCAGTGAAGAAATAAACTCATCTGCATTCTAGATGGCCTGAGAGTGAGTAAATATTCAGCAGCTTTTCATTTTTGCTTGAATTATCTCTTTAAGTCAGGATATGCAATCATCTGATTGGCTGAAAGGTCTCAGAACCATGCTGTTATGCGTGTTACTTAGACCACCATATAGTTGCATAGTAACAAATCACTTGTGAGAAGAGATGGTAGACTAGTCATCCAGCTAGTCGATCAGGGAGGTTGCCCAGTTAATGTTGATATTTTTAGCAGCAGTTTTAATGAGTAAGCAATGACTGTTGCACTGTAAAATTCTCCACCAGAAAAGTCTTTAAACGCATGCCCTTTAAAGCACCACGCTACAGCTAGACGTACTAAGACAGATGTCTTTGGCCTTTGCATTGCATCTTGCACTGTTTTTGAGCATGTCAGTTTAAAAATAGTCAAATGTCTATGTCTTGGAACCCTTGCAATCTATTTGATCTATCTGTTTGTGAATGCACTAATCTGTCTTATGTAAATAATACCCCAAAAAAGGCATGATGCATGGCATATTCAATTTCTTTTTATTTGTATAGTGCAGTATTTGGCTGCTCGTAGAGATTGTTAATGGCTAATATCACCAGTAACCTTGCAATAACCAGCCCTGAGTTTATTTGAATTCATTTGGATTTAGATTTGCATGATTGCTCTCATTAATTTAAAGGAATGAAAATTCTACCATAATTTATTCACCCTTAAGTCATTCCAAATCTATATTACTTTTTTCTCCAGTACATCACAGAAGGGGATATTTTGAATAAATGTCTGTATTTTTTTGTCCATATAGAAGTGAATTGTTGTTCAGACCCGAAATATCTTCTGTGTTGGTTTGAAATAGGGATGTGTGCGACGACTAATTTGACTGTCGTTTAAACGAAAGTTTTGTATCCGACTAGTCTAAAAGCAAGAAACCCCCAAAAGATGGTAAGAAAAAAAAAAACTCTGTGCGTGCGTGTAGCATATAATAGCCTATATTTGAAATACTTAATCTATGAATCACACTGTCAAATCCCTCAATGAATTCCGCTTGACGCACACTTGCCTCGTGTTATCATCATTTCATTTTAGGTGGTTGTTAAAAAGAAAAAAAAGAAGAGCATACACTCAACGTCGGCCAAAGCATAGCTTATTTATTCAAATCAGCTTGGGAAATGCAGAACAATGGAAAATCAATCAATAGCCTGACAGAATTCTTCATCTTCATATAACGTTAGCCAACATATTAAACCACAAGTCAAAAACAATAGGAAGGTTTATCAAGAAATAGCATTAAAACGGCTTTTAAAAACATACTTCGTGTAGGCTATATT
The DNA here is from genome assembly GCF_001515645.1 of Sinocyclocheilus grahami. Lineage (NCBI taxonomy): Eukaryota > Metazoa > Chordata > Actinopteri > Cypriniformes > Cyprinidae > Sinocyclocheilus > Sinocyclocheilus grahami. The sequence goes on from NW_015505832.1 coordinate 275,645, forward strand.
GTCTAAAAACAAAGCAATGCAACAATGCCCATTTTACTTACTCAGACCATGCGTTATTTGTTCAGTGAAATTATCAACGTGGTCTGGTGAAAGACGGGACCTGATGCGATTAACAATAAAATTCCTGCACGCAGAGATAACGAAAAGCAAGCCAATAGAGTTTCAGAAAGCGCCTGGACATCCCGCACCACCACCGAAGTGGGTCTTCATTAGAGGAATAGATGGTGTGGACGCGATCGCAGCGCCGGCGGGTTGTAGTGAATGACGTGATTGACATTTGCTGGCTTTGGCCAGCCTCTAAGCTAACTAAAGCCTACGTGCCTTTATTGAATATGATTACGCATCGCTCCAGTAGAGTTATTGTAAGACAATTTGACATTACACAGTTTACACAAAACCTTTACGTGTCCTTCTAATTCAAAACAATCCCACACCTTGCTCGTCTTTTGCATGGTCATTTTTTAACTCGCCGCACCTGACACGAAGAAAACGCATGTGAGGTCTGAGGTAAAAATGTAGTTTCCTCCCAGATAAACTTTTAAAAATAATGTATTATTTTTCAAACGTTTTATTTTAACTTGTTATTTAAAATGTTTTAAATGCAATGTTAAAATGATGGTAATTCTTTTTTTCTGTTGTGTAATCGACTATTGTTTTCAGTGTCGACTAGTAGGAGCTGTACTGTTTAGTCGACTAGTAGACCAGCATAACCCTAGTTTGAAACAACATAAAGGTGAGTAAATCATGACAGAAATTCCATTATCCTATTAATGTCTATTCTTGTAAAAGCCGCTTTATGTCTTGTAAAAGGGCAATACAAATAAAATTGGCTTGAGTTGGTTTGAAACATTAAATCAAATAGAATAACTGTATATGCACCTTGTAAATGTTCAGTACACACTTGTAGAAACACTTACTTCAAATTCATCTTTCCATTGATGCTCCATTTGGAAATTCTCTGCTGCAGTTGCCAAAGTCTATAAAAAGAGAAAATAAATCATTTTAATTAGTTAAGCACTGCATCAAAGTATCTGTGATCATGATCAAAGCAACTCTGATAATGAGATTATTTATTACATTACATTATATATATATATAGCCCATTAACAGCAACATTATATAGCCCTACTGGATATGTATAGTTTAGTTTTTTCCCATCACAAAAAAAAAAAAAAAAGACTAACTGTGACTATAGACAGACCTTAATCATCAAAACAACTGGACCGAACAAATGAACTGCAGATGGAGATAGATACTAGTCATATAACATAGAAACTAATATATAACTGCTCTATGAGTTATTCCAAAACTCAATACATCATCTTGAAATTCTCATACTGAAGAAACAAAACAATTCTGTTCTAGCAGCCTTGGTTCTGGCCCAAAAGGTGACACCAAACAAACATGTGGGCAAGAGGTCTGACAGGACAGTGGGTTCTGTTTAAGAAAAGGGCAGAAGAGAACAGAATAGAATGGAACATTCAGGTCTTTGTTCTGTCACCCGGAGCTCTCTGCAGCTCAACCCCCGCAACACAGTCTGAGAGTCTTCCCTGAAGGAAACGCTACTGTAACACGGTGTGACATTTCCAGAACAAAGACGAGGATTCATGAGTTCTCACTTTTTGACACATACAATATTTCAGAATATATGTTGGGATTTTTACAACTCGGACAGAAGCGAATGAATTCTGGCACTACTGTCAGTTACACACGACCATGGTTAACCTAAATCAGCAAATGTATAACTCAAGAGAAAAATATAATTTCCAATGCTGTGCAGAATATATGGAATTTTTTGAGAAGAACTAAACAACTACATTCTTCAGCAGCAACAAACACATTTTTCTATATAATATAGTGTGACAAAATCACTTACAACAGTGTTTAATATTACACTCTGCAGCCCTTCTAGCTATGGTAACAATTTATCTAGTATGTCATGCTGAATTGTTAGAATAATTCTATTTAAAAAGTTAATGTAAACCACTACAAAAAAACAACACTTAACAGTTTCATTTATTTTTCAGTTGGTTATTTAAATTAGCATATTATCTGCTCAGTTATATTTAGTGTAAACATATCTAAGTTCATTGCTTTTAGTAGTAAGTTTGGCTGTTTTTTTTATAGCTATTTTAAATAATGAGCAGCTTGTACGGTTTCACCGACTTTGACCCAGATTCTGCCCATGCTGCAAAATCAGCAAATCAATTAAACCAGATATATCCAACATATTTGTAGCAAATTCTTTCCTTCCTGTAATTTAGCTTAACATTTCCATTTTCACCCCTTCTTTCACCCTTATAAGACCATGTTGGGGCAAAATAGACAAAAGGTGGCCAAAAATAATTTAATAAATAAAACCATTTATTAAATAAATAAAATAAAATACATACATAAAATCAGTTGTTTATTATGAATACATAAAAAAATATATATATATAAATATAATTATTCATTTATTTTTAAACACAAAACTAAAAACTATTTATTTACTCTAAGTAAATGGAATTTTTTTTTTTAAATTAAATTAATTAAAACATATAAATACAATTCATTATTTTAAATAAATTAATTAATTAAAAGCCATTTTTTTGCACTACCTTTAACACCACTATATGTAAACGTCCTACTTCTATTTTTATGTTTTAAAACATGGCCACTCGCTCATGTGTTTCATCAGGGCAGGCTGAGTTTCTGAATACTGAACAAGTGTCAACATGTAAACACAGACAGTCATATGCTAACATGCGTGGTTGTGATATTACAATTTGTAAACCAAATGTTTCTGCAACTTAGTTTCAACAAAATGGTCTAGTTAGACAAGGGAGGAAGCTTCAGATTGTGAACTTTAAAGAGCCTCTCTACATAATGCATCAACATTTTATTTTAAAAGAGCAAAGAAAATGATATGACAAGAAGATGGAATAATATGAGCCTTATTTGCTTTAAAGGTCTCCCGGTTTGGGGCTTAGCTAAAGCTGATGTTCAGTAATGTGAGCTTCCCAACCCGGCATTTGACTTAAATAAACAGGTCCATCAAACCTCAAAACCTGCCAACCAACACAGATACCTGCGATCATCAAATACTCTCTCAATAAAGCCAGCACTGCTCTGAAATTCAACACTTCATCTAGAACTTAGTACTGTATAATTGTGCAATGCCCCACTTCTGAACCCCAAAAAGTGTAATTTTGCAAGACGGCAAATGTGGGCTCGTAAGGTGGGAGCTAACGATTGCATTTCAGATTCAACTCGCTCCAGTCTGCAACACCTCTCACAGTTTTGTCAAAAACTTTTACAACAATGACACCCATCATGGAGAAAAAAAAATGCATGTCAACCCTTCTATCCAGACACTATGGATGGTGTTCTTATAAACAGACGGGCACTCACGCACATTATTAGACACTCCAGAGCTGGAAATCTGGGCTGAGACAATCTGAGTAATTTCACTCGGAGGCCTAGGACTGGGCGATATAGCTAAAAAAAGAATATCGTTCGGTATCGATAATTATTGCCATTTTTTATAAAAGAATTTTAACAAAGAATTTTTTTTTACATTTAACCTTTTTAAATTAACCCAATTTATTGAGACAAACAACAATCCATAATTATGTTCCCACTGGATGCAACGGATGCCTCATTTATAATGGGTTTTCATGTTTTTGAATCGTTGCTCCGGCCGGACAGGGCATCATCACAATATGGTAAGGGGCGTAACATTTACGTCACACGCTTGAGGTATTCGGCCAATCATAATGCACTGGATAGCTGGCCAATCACAGCACACCTAGCTTTTCAGACCGGTGAGCTTTGTAAAAATCGACGCGTTTCAGAAAGGCGGGGCATAGAGGAGAAACAATAATGTGCAGTATGTGGAAAATAATAAAGGTTTTTTGAACCTTAAACCGCATAAACACATTTCATTACACCAAATACACAAAATAATGTTATTTTTAGCAACATCATATGACCCCTTTAAAGGAATAGTTCACCCAAAAATAAATCATCATTTGTTGACCTTCACTTTCTTCTATGGAACATAAAAGCCACATTTTTGAACATTTTAAATAGACTTGAGTGACACGCTTTTCAAATATTATGAGTAAGGACTAGAGCTTGCATCCTATGAGATGAAAAGTTGCAGATGACTTTCATTTACCATTTATTCTTGAATTTTTAAATTTACCTTTTGTGTTCCACAGAAGAGAGAAAGTCATATGGGTTTAGTCAAACAATTCAACTGTGGCTAAATGAAACTACTGTATTGTTGATGATCGTCTTTATAAGTTATAGGCCATAATAGTCCAGCTTTTACGAAGCACATTGAAAATGTTGTTGATGCAGTGGATTTTGCAAACAAATACATTGTACACATTGTACATATGTACATTGTGTAAGCCATCATCTATGGCTTACAGATTTGTTTATCAGAGCCTCAAATACTACATTTGACTTTGACTTCCATGAAAGCTAAGAGCTTTGTCATTTTAATGTCATATTTTATTCTTGAAATCTCATTTTAGCAACCTCAGTGCTTGACAGAAATTGTAATTTAATATGCAGTGTCTATAACAAGTTAGCTTGGTCCCAAAGGCATCTCATTTCCAACTCTTGTATGCGTTCTTGACAACCACTAATTGAAGGCTATTGATTGAAAGTCAACAATAGGCCCTCTGTGAGTGTGAGTGCTGGTTGTACATCTCTTTCACATTAGCTGATAGTACTGTGCTTTATCTGACTGACGTGTTATAGTGACTCATCCAGAACACTTGAAATAATTAATTAACCATTCATTAACCCCTCCAGCTTACAATTAGGCAGCATACTACCTGTACTGTTTGTGGAGTGGAATCTTTCTCTACATTTCTCTAAAATGTTTAATATATACAGTATATAATAGAGCTGTAGGTTGTTTTAAGTAAATGGGTTGTACTCAGGCACAATAGGTCTCTTTATTGCCCTCTTACTACAGGTTACATCACCTTCATGGCAAAATAATATAATTTAAAGAAAATGTGTATATTTAAATTTGTTAAGAAATGTAAGAAAATTAAGAAAAATTTTATTTAAAGTTAATTTAAATAATAAAAATGACATATACAGACATCATAGTTAATCATTTTGTATTATTTAATTAAATTATTTTAATGAAAGGAAACTAACACTTTAATTCAACAAGGTTTCCACAACAATATAATCTTATATAATATAATCAATATAAGAATATAATTACAATATAATCAGCATAACTGTATATAATGCTAATAAATCTTTCTTGAGCACCAAATTAGAAGATTATATTAGAATTAGACATTAGAAATTAGAAAAGTGTAATGGCTGCTGAAAATTAAGCTTTGCCTGTTTGCCATCACAGGAATGAAGTACATATTAAAATTTATTAAAATGGAAAACAGTTTGTTATTATTACTGTATTTTTTAATCAAAATGCAGATCTGGTATGAGCATAAGAGACTTATTTCAAAAACGTTAGTATAATGTTTATAAAACTGATAACTCTGTATTTAAAACGGGTTTGGCCTCTGAGCAATTTTGATGATTGCAAGGGCATTTATGTTGTGCTGTTCTGTAAGTTTTAGTATCCTAGTGCTTGTTGATGTGACGTAGTCCCTCAAATGCCCTAGCTCAGCAATTGATCCGTGCTCCATAATTTATGAGTAATTTATTTATTAATTTGTCTACCTATTTGAAAAGTACTTATTTGTGACTGCGATATGCCAGTAGAAATCACTTAAAGGTGAGCCACAAAATGCCACTCTAAGATTTTGAGACTTTTTTCTGTGTGTTTCAGTCAGTATTCCCGGTCTCATCCTTGGTGTTTATGCTTTATTTTGTGTGCAGTTTTGTTGGAAGAGATGAAGATGAGTTGACAAGGCTTCAGAGGAAGCAAATGTTCCTTCACATGGAGCATCCAATGAGGGGGTAAAGCCTGAGACTCCCTGTTGGTCTGTGGGTGAAATACCTTATGTGTTAGCAGATCAAAGCCCTGGCTGTGTTACCCCCTCCTGCGCCATCTCACTCCTCCACACCATCTCATCTCCACACCTTCACAAAGAAAACATGGACCTATGGTCCCAGTCTGTTATACCCAGGCTTTGATTCACCAGGCACAGGATTCTTATTTTATTTCCAAGCACGGCAAGGTGGCTTTGAACTCCGACGTCGTGGAGAGAAAACCATTCAGCTTCGCATGGAAGGAGCTAAAATCCAATAGCTGCCTGTCTTTTCGTTCTCCATGTGGTATCAAAGGCATCATAAATGCTTAAATGAAGTTCTCGATTTAGCTAGTACATATGTACACAAGTTTGCTTTAGCTTGCAGCTGAATGATCTTTTCTTATATAAGAGCAAACGGCCACATGTGGCGGCTTTTTGGATCCCCGTGGGGCTGAGTTCACGTTTTTCATTGTTGTGCTGTTCGGCAAAGCGTATGCTTTGTTTACCTGAATGATTGATTTCAAGTCGAGTTATGTACAGAGCGCTGTGAGAACAGCACTTCTGCTCTTGTATCTCTCAGGCCCAATGGTCATGTTACAGTCATCGCTGGTGTTTATACTGTGCAGATGCTTGGCCCTTGTGAATATGCTCACCCCTCCTAGACCCTCAGTTATTTGCTTTCTGTATGATTTACTTTGTAGGTATCCATGAATTAAGTCTGGCTGCCATGCCTGATCAGCCACCTTTTTCAAAAAAAAATTTTCATGGAATTTTTGCATATATCCGAAATGAGATTTTGGAAATGTAAAATATGGTTAATGTTATCTCTTATCTTTTCACTTGATAAAATATTATAACCTATTACATTTGCAACTAGACCACTGAATTGCTGAGTTGATATTGAGAACTGTCTAATTTGTGATTCATCAACTGCAGAGGCATCATGCCCATTCAAACAGGAGGGCATATGCCTCATCAGATTTTGGAGCTAAATGGATTTTGAATGCATTTTCATTTTATTTATTTCTATAAACTACAGAATATGTGCAAGCCTGATTTCCACAAAAATAAGAACACCAAATCAATATTTTAAAATGATTTCTGAATGGTCATGCATCACTAAAGACTGGAGTAATTATGCTGACAATTCATCTTTGCCATCAGAGGAATAAGTTACATTTGAAAATATATTCAAATACAATTTATTTGGATGACAACTATATAAAGCCTTATATGACTTCAGAGGACTTGGAATATTGAATATTAAACTTTTGTGAATCTCTCATGATATACAGTATATACAGGTGCATCTCAATAAATTAGAATGTCATGGAAAAGTTCATTTATTTCAGTAATTCAACTCAAATTGTGTAACTCGTGTATTAAATAAATTCATTGCACAGAGTCTGAAGTAGTTTGTCTTTGGTTCTTTTAATTGTGATGATTTTGGCTCTAATTTACATATTCTTCAAAGTTTCACCATTTGTGTCCCAAAGAAAGAAGAAAATTAGAAATGAGGGTTGACTTTGGGGTCATTTGGGGGTTAGCGGTCTCTTTTAATGCATGCAATTCTTAGGTATATTTATACGTTTTAGGCTTCAGAGGGAGAATCATTTTTAAGTTGGCTGCCATGACCAATCAGTCACATTTTTCCGGTAATATTTCTGTGAACTTTTCCCATATATATCTGAAATGAGATTTTGGAAATGTAAAATAGGGTTATTGATATCCCCAACTTTGTACTCACCCGCCATTTTACAGCAGCCCTGTCTCCCCTGGCTAGTTCTACTCCGTGTGGTTATTTAAAGCCTGATTGGTTGCTTAAGTGACCCATTGCCCTGTTGCCTGCTCTCTGGCTTGTCTTGAGATTTACAGATGCATTTGTGCCGAAGCTCTCCTTCTACTGCACACACACAGTAGCAGGAAAGTTTGGCAGGAGAAGACATCCTGCATTAAGTACATTGATTTGTTATACATCAGACATCAGACACATTTGTGTGCTCATCATTTATCTCTCTCTAATATCCACACACACACTGCATGCACAGCAAATGCATTCTTGGATACACACAGGATCTATTATGCACCTGTTTTCAGCCCATCTCCTCTCACTATCTCTCTCTACCTCGCACACTGATTCGCTCTCTCTCACTTTCACAGCCAGAGTCACACATTATGCTGTATTCACTGGCTAGTCTGACAGCTGAGCTCTTTGATGCAGAAAGAGATGAGTGTACCTCTAAGGTAATATTGCACTCTGCTGCCAAAGGGAGGGGGGGGGGAATAATGCTTTTGGACATCCAAACTTAATCGTTTTCACACCAGCTGAAGGGCAGCTTTGAGGACAGAGATGACGGGTATTTTCAAACTCTGAAAACATATTTTATTTATCTCGCGCCGATGTCTAGTTCGTACCATATGCAGAGATTCAACTTGGGGTGGGGGGCAAAAAATGAAGCAGCATACTGTAGGCATGTACACGGTAAAAAATGAGAAAGTCACTCACAAAAAGTCAGTTTTTGAAGAATATCTTGGACGCCCTTTCAATATAATAGTAACACTAAGGGAAAAGTTAACCATGCTGAAAACGGGGGGGGGGAGCAGGAATAATGCTTTTGGACATCCAAACTTAATCGTTTTCACACCAGCTGAAGGGCAGCTTTGAGGACAGAGATGACGGGTATTTTCAAACTCTGAAAACATATTTTATTTATCTCGCGCCGATGTCTAGTTCGTACCATATGCAGAGATTCAACTTGGGGTGGGGGGCAAAAAATGAAGCAGCATACTGTAGGCATGTACACGGTAAAAAATGAGAAAGTCACTCACAAAAAGTCAGTTTTTGAAGAATATCTTGGACGCCCTTTCAATATAATACAAATTCGAGGAGAAGTCACAAAGAAGTGTATAATCAAATCATATAAGCCTTAACAGTTGTGACAGGTTCAGTGAATCAGTGAGCTCAAATTAAGCATTTGTTTACATATCAGACATTACCATGCTATTTAAACACCAAGGCGAACTCAGAATATGTCATGATTTTTAGTGTGTGACGATTCAAATTTCAGCATCTTCTTTACACAACGCAATCGTACAGAATGGCTTCAGAAGACTAAGAATATAAAACATGAGATTTTTCCATTCCTTTTTTATTATGCTATTAATTTATTTATTTTTTGACATTTTGAATCTCCTCATTCATATTTCATATTTAATTCATAATGTTCATAATTTCACCTTTTGTGTTCCACAGAAGCAAGAACCCAGCTAACTGGGAATGTTCTCACAGCTTTCACTAACATTTGTTGAAAGTTAGATAATGTAATGTAACAAAACAGTCTTAATGTTTATTCTTTAAACATTATTAATATTTGATCTGATTGAGAGAAAATGTTCTGAGATAAGCATTCTCAGAACATCCTCATGATGTTATTTGTACTTGATGAACGCTCTCAATGTTGAGAGAAAAAGTTATTTGAACGACATTCTCAAAATGTCCTTATGATGTTGAGTGTACTTGATGAATGTTCTAACCTTTTAAATAATGTTATAATCACAAGAAACCTGGACAACATTTTTTATAACCTTTAAATCACGTTATAAACAAGAAAACAGTGTTTTAGAAACATTTCACAACAATGTTCCCACAAGGGTTTTATAACCTAAATTAGTTACCTGGGAAAGTAAGGAATGAGGGGTGGCACTGAGGTCATTTTGGGGTGAACTATACCTTTAATACAGGGAGTATTTTGGGTATATGTTTACATTTTTAGGCATCCTAGATAAACTTTGCATAGTAAATTTTCCACTGAGGTAAAATTTGTTATATGTGTGAGTTCTGTAAGTCTTCAGGCACACAGGCAGAATTTCCACATCAGGAAAGATCATAGAGGAACTGTTTGTGTATGTAAAACAAACACTTCCATCAGTTTATGGCGCCTTTTTATGCTAGCATGTCTTTGATTTTGGTTTGCATACATCATTTGTCAGATAAGGGTTCAGCTATCTGTCTTGTCATTTAAAAAAGCCAGATTTTACTTGCATTTGGAGCATTATAATTGCTATTTTGTATTCTCTGTATATATCACAACAGTTCAATGCATCAATTTTGCCCAGACTTTTAATTCACAAATGCTTGGATTGTATTCACAACTGTTTAAAATGATTTTCCACCTATATTTTAGTATAGGTGTGTCGTGATTTCATGGCAGTGACAGAGTTTAAGATGCAGAGTGGGAGCACGGAAAGACTGAGATATTGGTCACCATTTTAGCCACAATAATATGAATAATTAAAATATATATAATTGATTTTATTTGTCCGTTTGTATATGTTACATGCTCACTCAATCTCTGGTTCCCAGACTCTGCCTGTGATTCACATTACTTAGCAAAACAGTGCATGACCTTTAGCTTGGAGAGCTTGAATGAGAGGGCTTCAAACAGGATATATGTTTGCCCATAAATAATCGTTGGCTAATGCTTCACCAAACAGCTTCTCTCAAACTCGTCTAGCTCTCCATACTCTGAGGACCAATTTCCCTCCACATCGATCGATGGTCAATTCCAGCCAGCGTGAGAAGCATCTCTTATTCCCTATGGATTTTCACGTCATCGGAATGACGAACTGCAAATAGTCAGTCGCCAATCATGTCCCACTTACCTTAGCCTGTCGGGCCACTTCCCTGAGGTGGCAACATGTTTTAGCAAGACAGGAGGTCGCTGGCACACCACATGTGCTTGTCAGATCCTTAAAACCTTTGGTTGACATGTGGATGAGTAGTTAAAGTAGTTCACCCAAAAATTGAAAACACGTTTGACTCAATGTGGTTTTTCAAAACATCTCATTTTGGCTTTCTCCAGAAAAAAAATCAAGTCATTTAGGATTGAAATAGCATGAGGGTGAGTAACTGATGACACAGTTTTCATTTTTGTCAACTGTTCCTTAAAGCTACTGGCTGTGAAGGAAAGACAGGAAGTGAGAGGAGTAGTGTGAAACGAAGGCTTGAGAAGACAGGAAGCATATGAGAGTAGTTAAAAATCCTTTTGAATATTCTAGCAGCAATGAGTGAAATTGTTCAGGGTGTTGGTTATGCTCCTGAAACATGATTGACATGTTCCTCACAGAACTTCAGGTTCACTCCTCAATGAACTGAGCTGATTATGCTAATAAGACTTCATGAATAGAATGAAGCTTCGCTCTTCCTCCAGCAGCAGTCTGGCTTATGCAGTGCAGTGTGTTAGCACCTAATGCTGCTATGTGACCTGCTCTTGAATTAGCTGATGTAGGATCTGACAGCTGCTGTATCTGACAGGCTATTCTCTGGCTGTCTGTTTCTTAAGCCTGATACTTGTATTTGCGCCTTGGTTACGCCGCTCTTGCCGTGAAGACCTGCCCGTCATTCTGTTTCTAGTATTCTGCATCTAATGGAGCTTAACAACATGCCTGTTTTACTCCTCTACACATGGGGTGTGAATAAGAATTGAATATACTATATAATAACTGTGAAATTAGTCTGTTGCATTTGCTGAATGTTTTGGTTATTTTTTTATTATTTTGTTTTTATTTTAATTTTATTAGTATTATTTTTGTTTGAATAGTGGGGCTCTTGAAGGCAAAAATAATAAAAACAACAACAAAAACTAAATAAAAATCAAAACTGGCACAGGATGTTTCCTGCACAGACAGACAGACAGTTTATTAAATGTATTAATTTATAAAAAAATTTATATTTGCCAGTGGTGTGTGAAAAAATAAAACAACGTAATTCTAAAACTAAATTTAACGTTGTGATGAAATGGAGGAAGCGACATATCTTTTCTTCCGTGTTGTGATATTGTGATTAAAGATACATTCTGCAGTATAAACCTATTCCCCCTTTTCCCAACGATTTCCTGTAATTCTCTGTTGTTCTAAAAATGGTTCTTCTTGTAACTTATTGGATCATAAAATAGCATATGGACACTTTAAAATAACTCTGATTGTCTTCATCTGAAAGAAGAAAGTTGTATACACCTAGGATTGCTTAAGGCTTAGTAAATCATGGGGTAATTTTTAGAAGAAATAAGATTTCACCATAAACAGTGCAAATCAGGAAAAATAAATAAAAAATAACTGTACATGTGGTGGGCTTCTACAGCTGTTGCACACTGGGTCGCCGTAAGTGACTCTCTAACAGCTCCAGTCACAAGAATGTAGGAGAACATCTGCTCCACTGAAAACAAATCATCATTAAATGAAGGCCTTGAAGTAAAAGCATCTGCTTCTCAACAGAATCATCTCAGCAATTTGTCCAATGTGATGCACCACAGTGTGGGGCCACATTAATTAACTAGAAAACAAAATTAAGCAACTAGCTAGTCTGTGTCAACAGCATGCTCTTTTTCCCAGTTATCAGAGTATTACTGTGTGTCATGTTGAGTTGCACAATGTCCTTGAACAAGATCCTAAAGCACAATTTCAATGAAACACCGTTGTTAACATTAACAAAAAATTTGAAAATTGTTAATTGAAATAAAGCTGAAATAAAATAAAACATGAATGTTAGAATATAAACTTAAACCAAAGTCCCTTTCAAGGAAATTCTGTTCACTCAGCAGCCATATTTGCAACGCCTCCGGACAGCTATTTCGGGCCTATGTACTTGAATGGGGAAATTCTCAAAAACTGCTCGACACACTGACGTTAAATAACACATTTCAAATCGGCAACAAAATTTGACAGGACTGGAACTGACAAAATTACTAATAATTATATAAAAATTGTACTCTTAAAACGCAGTTTTAGTCACTTTGTATTAAACAAAAAACTATAACAACTGAATGGATAGCATTGCACTTAAACTAGGACATGGCCTACTTAGGTAATGTATTGTGTTTTTTTCTGTGTATAGAATGTTCTACTCTTGACATTATCTTCATGTTTGAGGGGGACAGTTTGCACATGTGCAGTGAGGTTTTGCCTTCCAGTAAATGTGATGTGAGAAATGATCCCCGGAGGTAAGAGGCAGTACTGCAACTCAACCACAACCATGATGGCAAATAAATTATTATTAAAGATAGTATACGGAGACCCAGGGGCGTAGCCATCATTTCAGAAGTGAGGGGGACAGAAATGTTATGTAATATATATATATACAGTGGGTACGGAAAGTATTCAGACCCCCTTAAATTTTTCACTCTTTGTTATATTGCAGCCATTTGCTAAAATCATTTAAGTTATTTTTGTGCGACTATAGTATAAATAGGCGCCGGGAGAGCATATCATCCTCTTCTTCATCTTAATTTTTGTGGTAAGAGCGATGTCTATTCATATCATTATGGTGAGCACTAGCAAAGCATTTAAGAGGATGTGTGCATCCGTGTTGTCGTTGTTTAACATCCGATGACACACACGATCTATGCATTATTTGTACGGGCGAAGAGCACGCACGCAATGTCTCCGAGGGGGAAATCGGCGTGCACTGCGAGCATTTTTCCAATGAATAAGCTCCGCTCTCGTTTGTCTCTCTTTTCGAGGAAAGACGGGCAGCCATCTGCATAACCTTCTAGCTCAGGTGAGCCTTCCATTCTTCCTGGTTTCCATACAGACATTGATGTAGCGTCTGGCCCAATCAGACACACCATTTTTCATTTGATTTAACAAATCAATTATTCATTAGATTAACAAATCGTCACAGTCCCCTCACCCAATAAACTGGATGCCAGGATGTCTGCCACCAGGCCCCCTGGTTACCATGGCAACCCTGACACCAGATACATTTACGGCCTCCTGGAATTTAGGTGAAGAAAATCGCTTCCTTGCCCATAAGGAAAATCCACAAGGGAAGGACTTTTCTTTGCTAATTAATTAATAGGAAAACCTTTCTTTGAATGAACACACAAGAGCATATCATCCTCTTCTTCATCTTAATTTTTGTGGTAAGAGCGATGTCTATTCATATCATTATGGTGAGCACTAGCAAAGCATTTAAGAGGATGTGTGCATCCGTGTTGTCGTTGTTTAACATTCGATGTTTGGGCGAAGAACGCAACGTCTCCGAGGGGACAATCAGCATGCACTGCGAGCATTTTCCCAGTGAAAAAGCTCCGCTCTCGTTTGTCTCTCTTTTCGAGGAAAGACGGGCAGCCATCTGCTTCCCGCGACTCAGGTCTGCTGAGGCACGGAGGAGAATGAGCTCGTTGGGATCACAGGTGGATCTGGCCGATGAGTTTGAAGAGGAGTTTCCCTCTTGCGATCGTCGTCTGTGGACGAGAGTGAGCCGCTGGAGGATGATGATATTTCATTAACATTGTCTGATCCAGGGGCCAGTGCTCTGCTGGGTTCGGGAGACTATGGCCAGCTATCTCTCTATGGGTGAGACGTCCTCTTTTAAGACTCCCTTCTTGACATCTCGCTCTAATGCCAGGGCATATGCGGCAGCAGCAGGTCCGGCTGTCGCTTCATTGCACACGATGGTGATGCTCCAAGCATATCAGGCTGACCTGCTGAAATACCTGGATAAAGGAGGTCCAGGTCTGAGCCTGAACAACCCAGGGGTCCTGGTCCGTCTCGGTTTGAGGATCAGAGACAGGTACAGAAGGCTAGTGTCGCGGCTCACGCTCCTCCCCCACCCGCGGGTAGGGGTAGGAAGAATCGCGGGTCAAAGGAAGGTAGGTAAAAGACCTAAGGATTTGCACTTTTGTCCGGATCAGAGTGATACCTCAGTATCCACTCATTTCCTTCGGGGGTCATACATCTGCCCTTATCTTCCCCTTCCTTATTCCCCTGTAACCACCATCTCCACCTGACCGAGGTTAGATGGGAATTTCCTGCATTACAGTCTCTTATGCTGGACCTATGATGTTTGGTTGGTTCTATGGCTTTATAGTGACCATCTCACTGATGGTCTGGACCAGAGGCTTCTTCAGACGGCGCTCCGACGCGGGAACCATGGTGTGTGAGTACGATCTATTTCTAAATATATACATATATACATGTATATACTGTATATACAGTATGTGTGTATTTAATGCGCTGGTGGTTGTGTGTATAAGCCTTTTGCTAGCTTTCTTTGCAGTATTTCCCGGGACCTGTGTGTTTCTGTCCCTTTCTAGGGTAGGTCCTCGGTGAGCACCCCCTCTGCTGGATTCAGAAACTGGGTGCTCGACTTGCAGTGTTTATCTCACTCGTCTATATATGTCCAGACAGTACGATAAGCCGGGTTTTGGCTTCATACTTCCTGGATCATTCAGCCAGATCACAGGCTTCTGCGGGAGCCTTCTTGATCATCAGGCCCCGACACGGCACTTGAAAAAAATTTCCTGGACGCCCGGGCTGGGCTTATGCTTTCAGGCTGCCCTGTCTGGTTTACTGTATCTAGGTCGCCCTGAGGGGCCTCCTGATCACCAGGATATCCCCTCTTGCTGAGGCATCGAGCGGGAAGTATAGGTGGCATTTGCGAGAACCTTCGTGTGTAATGCTGTTTCAGGCAGTGCTCCCCTCACCTTAGAGGGTTGTATTTGAGCTTGCCTCTCCCGTTTGGCCCAGTACTTCCAGGTATCTGTGAGCAGATGCTGGGAAAACTCTAAATCCATACTATGGTAAGTGCACACGTTAAACTTTGCGCACTTTCTAAAAATCCACATAAGTAGTAAGTTATATTATATTATATTATATTATATTATATTATATTATATATTATCACATAATAAGGCATAATAGTTTCTATACTGTAATGAATGCTATGTTAATTAGCACTGCATTGTTCATATACTTTATTTATTACCTGGAGATGACTTGAAAAGCACAAATAAACCATATATTATATATATATATATTATAATAACCATATATTATTAACCACAAATAAATCATATGTTTAATGTCTTCATGTTTCCAAACGTTTCTGTTTTTCTGTGAAAAGTAAACAACTGTTCAAGTCCCCCGCGTGATCTACGCCCCTCTTGAAGAGAATTGGAAAACATTCTACTTATAATCCAAATTAGAGAGACAAATAGTCAGTCTGCTGCATCATAAACCACTCTTGTACATTTCTAATTGTGATGGCTTTCACGGTGAGGTAAGAGTTTGATATAGAACAGTGACGTTCTTGTTGTCATTTCCAGCTGTATCTCTGTATTGAAAGCACCATCACTGATGATGTCAGCACTTGTGCCGGGAGCAATTTGCATTCAGTCCCTTGGACTCTTCGTGGTGGTGACGGAGAAGATGTATGCCCAATAATGGATACATCACTGTCACCATGTAATCATAATAAACACAGCAGCCCATCCCAGTTGATACCTTGCTTTTAATTTAGAGTACGGGAGAGGACTCACATTTATAGTCATCTTGGAAGTCATATACAAGCAGTCATCTCAACATTATACAGTCCAAATATGTAGGCACGCTGTCACCTGATAGCTAGCGTATTGATTTATGTGCAGAAAACTAACCTGGCACACTGACTATTTAAAAACACAGTGAGTGGGCTTTGAATGGCAGCTGTGGGGGCTTTGTCAAAATCTTTAAATTAGACCAGCCTTAATGTCAGTTGCCTCCTATGTTGGGTTATTCATTTTTACATAATTTATGTCACAGACAGTTATTACAGAAAACAAATCTGTTTCTGTTCTTGTGGGTGCACAGTGCTGTGCATGAACCAAATTACTGGCCTGTATTATTAAAGGAATAGATTTTCCATTATTTACTCATCCTTGTGGTGTTACAAACCTGCATGCTATCTTTTTCTGTGTAAAACATTAAAAAAAACTGTATTCTAATACTGTATGCTGTAACTTGTGATGCAGTTTGTATGCGGTATTCCAAGTTTTCTGAAGCGAATGGATATTTTGTTATTTTATTATTAATATTATTATTGTTTATTTTCTTTTTTTTTGTGAACCATTCCTTTAATATAATGGATTCTACATTAGATTGACATACTGCACTTGTATATCCAGGTCTGCCATACAAAATGGACTCAACCCACATCCAGCAAACATGTTTGAGAATAAGACCTTTTTAGAGATGTAACTGAATTTGAGGTTTTGAGTTGCTATTATAAGAAGCACATGTGTCTTGGATGTCTTATTAAAGCTGTGTTGTGGTGAAAGGACAGTGTGGGGGTGTGAGGAGACTGTGCCACATTACTGTAAACCGCATGGAGTTTTCATGTTCAGCATGATTAGCTTTAAGTAAAAAAAAAACAACTGAAGTTCACCATTGCTTTGAGATCAAGTTAATCCTTATAATGCACAATAAATGTTACGAAAAGCTTATCATTAACAAAATAAGTGCTTATGGATTCTTAAAGGGCACTGAAAGTCAATAGAGTCCAGAGTTGTTTTGGACCCAACTGACTTTGATGCAGATTGTGTAAACTTCAGACAAATTCAAATTCTGCTGTAAAGCAGCTAGACAGTGGTGCCATTATTCAGCTCCATTCAGGTCAGTGTAGGTTCAGTTCAATAACTGTGAAGTTAATCAATTATTAAACAAGTTCAGTTCAGCTATAAGCAGTTCTTCAAAAGACCACTATTTAGTAGTAGTGCCACTATTTAGCTGCAGTCAGTTCAATGTTGATTCAATGCAGTTTCAAAACAGCATCGACGCTGCAAAATTCGTCAATTATGAAACACATTTGATTCAGCTATAAAGCAGCTCTACAGACGACAATAGAGTCATCATCCAGCTGTGTGTCAGTACAGTCAAATGGATAATGTTACTGAATGCTTAGTGCGTTTTAACCCCCAACTGAGCAATCCACAGGCAACAGCGGCAAAATATTGTCTGTATAATTTGTAGAGTAGTTTGTGTTCCACAGAAGAAAGTAATGCATACAGGTTTGAAGCAACATAAAGGTGAGAGCTTAACATCATTTGATTGAAACAGATAATAGAAAGATAAGCTTAAATCTATACTGGAAACCACAGTTGAGTACGGAGTTGTTTGGTGATACATCTCCGATTATGAGTATTGCAAAGTGTTTTGCTTTTATAGATGCTGACCTCTTGTCCAGTAGAGTGGTACTCTATGCTCTTTGTGAGTGCAAGATGGCATTGATCAGAGTTATTGATTCTAGTAGATTTATTGATCAGCTCAAGTGTCATCCTCCTGCTCTTTCCTATTATTTCCCAAGCAGACCTGAATACATATTTTTGAGCATGCAATATCATATCAGTAACATACCTAGGTACACTTATTAGGTAATCTATTTTATTTGGCATTACTTTTGATTTTGTTTCAGTGCAAAGCATGGGCCTCAAATTAAGAAATTTGCAGTTAATTTTTTAATTCAACTTTCATTCAAAAACTTATTCAGACAGACAAATGCAAAATATAATTTTTTTTCTCGAATGCTGTCAGAATTTCGGACCCCATTGTATCTTCAGTCCTTTTTGGGATATCTTGAAACAAGCCCATGAATGTTTAATGGCCAGCCATTATGCCAGAAATTGGTAAGTAGGACAGTGAATAGGGCTGTAGTTGACTTTGCTGTTATGCCATCATGCTAAAACTGTCCACTTCTGCAGTCACAATGAATTTGATGAGGTCTTTACCTCACACAAAACATTGCTGCTCACCGCAAAGCATGCTGGTAGTGAAACCAGATTGTAAGTGCATCAGAAGGGACCAGCAGTTCTGTTTGCCTGTGTTAAAACCATTCAGAATATGCTGCATTTGTCATTTCCACAGTTCTACATGCAGTGCCATCCTGCAAAAAACATTTTCTCTCACTTCCAGTAGATAAGGGGCTTGTGTGAACCCTGCACTTTTCAGAATGAGACACAGCTGAAGTACTTAGCCAGGCACATGCATTAGATAAATCAAAGCGGAACAGATTTTGGCCAGGTAGAGAAAGAGATGGGGATGTGAATTCTGTGTAACCTCACATTTACCACTGTAGTTGACTTTGCTGTTATGCCATCATGCTAAAACTGTCCACTTCTGCAGTCACAATGAATTTGATGAGGTCTTTACCTCACACAAAACATTGCTGCTCACCGCAAAGCATGCTGGTAGTGAAACCAGATTGTAAGTGCATCAGAAGGGACTGAAGTTCTGTTCTGTTTGCCTGTGTTAAAACCATTCAGAATATGCTGCATTTGTCATTTCCACAGTTCTACATGCAGTGCCATCCCGCAAAAAACATTTTCTCTCACTTCCAGTAGATAAGGGGCTTGTGTGAACCCTGCACTTTTCAGAATGAGACACAGCTGAAGTACTTAGCCAGGCACATGCATTAGATAAATCAAAGCGGAACAGATTTTGGCCAGGTAGAGAAAGAGATGGGGATGTGAATTCTGTGTAACCTCACATTTACCACTTTTATGCAAATATGAACTAATGGCTCTGGGAGAGGCTTTAAGCAGTGGGCAACCTTTTGTTTTTCTTTTTCGATTTTGATGGTTACTGCTCTTTTTTAATCCCTGTTTAAAAAAAAGCACACATTTAGGTTATCTTGTGCATATAGACCATTTCAACAAATTTCAGTAAAGTATGATGTGTATAGTAGTGTAACAGTCTGAGTAAGTAAAAACAGAAAAACAGCACTTGAGTAAGTTGTATACTGTATATTAACATATATTAACCAGGTGCATGTACAGTATCTGCCCTGAAGTACATAGTGTTGGGTCGTTCTTGAACGATTCGTTCATTTTGAACAAATCTTTAATGTGACTCGGGAAGAACGAGTCACCTCGGGGAGTGATTCGTTCAGTCGCGCATGCGCAACATCCTATAGGTTCTGTACTGAGTTTAGTCAAGTAGTTCACCTGGTTCGAGTCTTCGGGTTTTTCCGAGTCGTTCGTTCATCACATGACAGACCCATAAGCTTAACCAATGCAGTCTGAGCCGGAAAGAGAATTGATTAGTTCATCTCTCGAGTCTTCGGGTTTGAGTCGTTCATTCATCACGTGACAGCCCCATAAGCCCAAACCCGAAGGCTTGTCAGATAAGAGCTGAGGTGAGCTAATTATAGACTGAAGACCCAGGTAAACGATGAATTAATCTTTTCTGTTTCTTATAGCAGTTTTGTATTGTTTGTAGTGTGATCAACGTTTGCGTAAGTAGTAGACATATTAGGGAAGTAACTCGTTACATTTTAATTATATTTTGCTCAAATGAACGAAATGACTCGAAAAAAGATTCGTTCATTTTGCTGAACGAGACTCAAAGGTCCGAGTCGGTAAAATGATCCGAACTTCCCATCACTAGAAGTACAGTGAAAATAAGCTATAAACCTTATTTATCAACAGTCTTTTGCAGGCTTTTATAAAGCAATATGATAAAATATTGGAGGGAACTACAAAAACTAAATATGGGAGGGAACTACTTGCCCACTATTTGGGGGGAAAAAAGTCTGTTGGGCTTGATGCAAATTACATTCCCAATGACAGACTCACAACGGTTTCTATTCAGTAAATCTGCCTGAATCTAGATTATTTTAACAGCTTATAGCCACAGTTTAGCATTTAAGTTCAGTTCCAAGTAGAGTAATTTTCGTTTTGATGTAAATGTAACCCCCTCTTCATGCAGACTACATTTCATGATAATAACATCAGCATATTTTGGAGTGTCAAGTCTCGGTTGCAACATCAGGAAAACACCAGCAATCATTATGAAATTCAGTAAATTTGCCACTTTGTTTCTTGTCTCAGTGACAGACAGCAAATTATTTTTTGGTCTCTGACATGATTACACTTTTTATGATTGAATATGATACATTTCGATGTGCTTTATCAGATTGTGGCATACTTTATAATAGTTTATCTGCTGTGTAGCGAATCAGCTCATGGGGAAATATGAATAATTAACCATAACTAGTTATAATTAACTATTCATATTTTAGATCCACTGTAGATATTTAGCTGACCACTCAGGGTCAACCGTCTTGTCAATTCTAAGAACGTTAATTTCCTGGTTAAAGGAAATAACCTTCTTACTGTACAATTCTATAAGTTTGTAACGTAAATCTGCATGATTATTGACTCCGGTTATGAGCAAACAATGAACACGTCAAGTGTGATACAAGTAAGGTTTTATTAACTACATAAAAACTTAAACTAGTCTAACATACTACACAAACACATTAAGCCGGTCTAATCAAATCATGTAGGGAAATCAAAGTAAATGTCTTTTAAGAGAAACAATAGAGAACTGTAGCAAAGATGAGAGCAGTTTCTAACAACATCTGTGCTTACGGATTCAGGTTTGACTTCAAACATGCTCCTTAGTCGTTCATGCAACATCAAAGAAACTCAGATCCACCTGCTACAGTTAAATACACTTCGTTGGTTAAGATAATTTTTATGTGGTATCTAAGATGTGACCTTTTGACCTTACACAAGCCTTACACTGATTAAGCGCTTCAATAAACATAAGGGGTTAAGCTTATTTGCACTTATTGTCTGTGTTGTTTTAGCACCTAATTCAATTTTACAGGTTCTCAAACCAGTATTTTAAGAAGCCATCCATTTTTAAATTGCTTTTTGTTTTTGTTAAAATATGGATGGTGTCTATAAATCACTTACTGTAAGCTGTTTTGTGTGAGTTTGTGAGTTGCAAAGCAAGGTAAATGCAATACTATTCAGTGTAAAAACACACCTACTGTATAGTATGCCAGTCCTTTTCTTGCAGACTCAACTCCATTTAATGCAGTCAATATAGGATTTTTTGCCATTTCTTTGCCTTTTCTTTCTTTTTGCCCAATGTCTCATTCTCAACACTTTTTCTAAAATCCCAGTCATTTTGTTCTCTCGATGCCCTCTCTTTGACGGGGCTGCTGTTTGCCGTGACCTTGCAGCTCTTGTGTTGTGCCGCTGCCAGTCGTCTGTCCAATTACAGCATCCTTTTAGGGTCCGCCTCAAAGCATATCAGCTTGGCAATCCTATTCTCTGTCCAGATCAAAGCAGACAGCAACTTCACAAAGCCTCTAAGTTTTTTTCACACACACTCTTTTGTGTTCTTTGATGTTCTCCACACAGGCATTGCACTGGACAGCAAGAATGATGAAATCCAAAACTCCCCCCACAGCACACAAAACAGCTGTCAGCTATTATTAGAATCTTAAATGAGTCCTCATGCCAGGCTTTGACATTCTATTTGATTTATTTATTTATTTATTTTATCACTTCTAACCAATACACAATATGCCATGCAGCTCGCTTGCTAACATAATAGTTGCTTTAATGTCAGTGTTCAGACTGAACACTTTGGTGTTTTGTGTGTGTGTTTATCTGAGTTTCACACTTGCTATGATGTGATTATTGGATCTGTTCCAAAACCTAGTGAGTTTCCTCAATCCCTACATACATCGGCAGTTTCCTAACTATCATGCAACTTCATAAGTGATTGACGTGGAACAATCTAGTTCAGGGGTTGGCAACTTTGGTCCTGGAGGGCCTGCAGAGTTTATCTTGAGAATCAAACACACCTGCCTGTAGCTTTCTAGTTATCTTGAAGACATTGGTTTTCTTGTTCAGGTGTGTTAGATTAGGGTTGGAGCTAAACTCTGCAGGACAGTGGCCCCCCAGGACCGAAGTTGCCCATCCCTGATCTAGTTCATATGCAGGAACTCTAGAAACCCCACAAACATATCACTGCATTTGTGTATGTAAAAAAAATTATAATAATATATTAAAATAAAATAAAATTACACTAAACATATTTTATTGATGCTTTTCAGTACTGAATGAAATAGAAGTGTATTTATAATGAATATCTATACTGCTTTATTGCATTTATTGTGTGTAGTTTTGATGACTTTACAGAAGAAGAGGAAAATTAAGGCTGAAAGTAAGGTCAGAGCCACTGAAACAGGAACTGACCTTGACCTTCAAGATATTGAGTCTATTTTGTAATAATCTAACAAGGACCTGTTTGTTTTAAAATGTAACACAACAATAAATACATCGCAGGAAATAAAATATGTTGTGAAGACAAAGGACACAGCATGCACTTGGAAAAAGAGTCCTTTCAAGGAACACGAGAAGACTCAGTTGTGCTGATTTGATTAGTTGAATCCGCTTAGACCTGTAATTAACCTTGCTTGTTGAGTTGTGCATGAAATCCCTTTCCACCACACAGTTATGGCGTAAGTGGAAATGTTGAAATATTGTCATAATTATGAGATAAAAGGTCAAAATTAAGACATAATTCAAAGCATTGAGGTAAAAATTCTTTTGACATACGAAATCATAATTATGAGATAAAAAGTCAAAATTATACGATTCTATCATAATTATAAGATAATGTCAAAATGTATATATATATATATACATATATATAAATAAGTTAAAGTTACAAGAATGGAGTCATTATTATGAACATTTTTAGCTTTTTTATGTCATTTAGATTTTTTTATACCAAAGTGTGATTTTTTTTTTAATGTGCCAGAAATTAGCAGAGTATCAAAAACACTCAAATTTAGACTCAAATATCCCTGGCATATTATATTAATTTATACAGTTTAAAAAAATCTATTTTAAAACCCCATTACACCCTATGATAGGACAATGCTAGTGAAACATGAACACAATGCTGTGACTTCTCAAGTATTCCAGTCAGTGAGCCCACCACCAGGGTTGTTTATGGAGAGAAAACACGGTTTTGGGGGAGAAAAAGTTTAAATCGCCCCTCCCCTTTGCATCTCTGTATTTGCTACACTGATTTCATGTTTTGGTCATAGTTTCGCTTTGGATGGGTGATTAGAGGGAAGTGATATGCACACTTTTTGTTTGTCTCATTTTTACTTGCCCATACTGTTGAATACATAATTACTAATCATTTCATTACTAATTACATTTTGATTGACGATTACAAAGACAAACGTTGCTAGCTGAGTATCAAAAACACTCAAATTTAGACTCAAATATCCCTGGCATATTATATTAATTTATACAGTTTAAAAAATCTATTTTAAAACCCCATTACACCCTATGATAGGACAATGCTAGTGAAACATGAACACAATGCTGTGACTTCTCAAGTATTCCAGTCAGTGAGCCCACCACCAGGGTTGTTTATGGAGAGAAAACACGGTTTTGGGGGAGAAAAAGTTTAAATCGCCCCTCCCCTTTGCATCTCTGTATTTGCTACACTGATTTCATGTTTTGGTCATAGTTTCGCTTTGGATGGGTGATTAGAGGGAAGTGATATGCACACTTTTTGTTTGTCTCATTTTTACTTGCCCATACTGTTGAATACATAATTACTAATCATTTCATTACTAATTACATTTTGATTGACGATTACAAAGACAAACGTTGCTTTTATTTGAAACAGCATAATTCGTTGCAGTAAATTAAGGTCTGTTTTGATTTAATCTCGAACTTTAAAGGATACATAACACACAGTTTCTACCAATGTAATGTTAATCTTGAGTTCCTATAGAGTAGTATTGCATCCTTCATATCTCCGAAGAGTGTATTTGGCACAGAAATACTCCCATCATACGTCCAACTCATTTTTTGTAACTTTGGCCATGTTTAGCATGATAATCCAACTCTTAACAGTGTAAATAAGTCAGAATGCATGAAATAGCATTAGACCTCCCCTTTAAGAGATTGCTTCTGCAAGTATTGCATGAAAACGCCAAATCAATAAACCTTTGTTAGATGCACATAGTGAAGTATCTACCAATTCACCGTGTCAAAGTTGCATCCAGTCATGCTGGTAAACGGAGCATCTCTGCTGTTTCTCTCATTTGAATGTTCCAGGCATTTGCACATAAACCCTCAGTTTATTGATCTAACCCTCCATCAAAGATGGTAAACGTGCATCACCTTCACCTCCTGCTTTGAACCATAACACTCAGAGTGGGATGCAAAGGTGAAGAGGCATCTATCACTAGAAATCGCTCACGGGCATTTCCCCTCGAGGCTGCTAGAATGACACTTCAACAAATTGAAATTGATGGCCATTTGACTAGTGGCAGAATGACATTTGCAGTGTTTGGTGTAAATTTAGACTCAGGAAAATGAGATGCAGTAATTTAAACCTTATTTTGGTTGATCCTTTCCTTAACACTTCTTATGTTATTACAAATTGTACCCTCCTCTGGCTTTTATTGTAATTGGTGTTTCTCAATAATATCCATTTAATACCCAATTTAATAAAATTTACTTGCGTTTCTCAAAAATGTATGCATACAAACATATATTATGTATTATGTTATTATACTATACAGTTTTTTATTTTATTATGTTATATACATACCTGGCCGTATGGACCTGCATAATGCTCTCGCTGTTTTACTTGTTTTATTGGCTTTATTGACCATATAACATCTCAGTTCTTTACTTTCTGTTGCAGCTGTCCTGGGCTGCTTAATTTTCTGAGCCAGTAATCAACAGGTAGCCCATCGTACTCTGCTTGGCTCCATCTGCCTCTCCACACAGTTGAACAGATTGGCATTGCTTTATGAAAGAGAGAGTGCATTTGTCTGAATTTAAATCGAAGCCCAGCTCTGTACCATGACTCACCATCATCTGCAGTATCACAGCTAACTACACTTAGGCTAAAAGCGCTTTCCTAAATGGAACCATGGAAAGCAAGAAACTTGCTGACTTCACACGCATACTAAAAAATAAAGAGTATTAGAACACCATATAATAACTTCTAATTACAGTGTAGTGCAGTGGTTATCAAAATGTGGGGTGTGTATAATATTGTAAGAGAGATTTACATTATGTATGAGAACTCCTCCACATATTGTGCAAATGTGCTGTGCTTATAAACAAAGACATTTTTGGTCCCAATAGAGTTCACAGTGGCTATGTTTACATGCAAAATGTTTGGTTCAATCGGACTGAATGCATTCCATTTGATGAATCTGAATGTAGTGTTTACATGAACGCTAAATAAAGTGATTGGGTTGATGTGCCACAAGCTTTATGTCACAAGCTTCAAATCAGATTTTTTTTTTACATGCACACACTACACAGATACAGACTTTCTCACTGTTTGCACATAATAACCACTCTCCTACACGGTTTCTTTATTTGTTTTTAACAGCAGAATTAATATTTATCCATTTATGGATAAATATACATATAAACCGCTGTGCCATGCTGCTCATATTTATCAAGCAGTAAAAATGCCCCTCATGCCAAAAACGAGTTGCCTGTGGATGAGAATCCAAAACAAGGACTAGTGGGAGGTTGTCCTACTCCACTTCACAGTTGCCGAGTGAAAGGAAAGTTTTACAATGACAGGACACGCATTTATGCAACACTTTATTCAAAAGAAAGAACCGCTCGTTCCGCGCATCATACGTCATTATGCTATTTCTGCGTCATTGCACATGCGCACAGGGCCGGCGCAAGCTCAACTGCTGCTCTAGGCAAAACACTGCTGTGCCGCCCCCACTTCACACTCACAATTAAACACTATCTTTGAGATAGAGGTCTGCACGGGACAATTTTTTTAGTCCCGCTCCCGCCCGCAAGGTTATATTCCACACCCACCCGCTCCCGCTATATATTCACTCTTTGTTCACCCGCTGTCCGCTTAGAATAATTTTCTTCCTGACCCGACCGTTCCCGCTAAATTTAGATCTCGTTTCCAGAATCTCACATTTAAATTTCCGCTACTGAAAGAAAGAGGGATAGGCTGACAAATAAATGAATTTATATGAATTATCTTAAGACACAAAATTAGTTTAATATGTAATTATCTCAGCAGTAGCCTATAAGCATGTAGTAGGCTAATCCTACTACGTACTTACATTTTGGCAGCCATATTAATGGACAATCAAATTAGAGTGGAAGGAGGTGTGAAAGTAAGAACTGAAGGCCAGCCTAATGTACACTACACCAGTATTTTTATTTATATATTTATTTTTTTTGAGAGCAGATTGTCTCAGTCTATGGCTGATCTACGCTCTTAACTGCACCTGTCTATTAAAGACTTCATTGGCTGAGTGCCTGTCTAGTATTTCTAACGATATGCCCTGAATGTTTGATTAAAGCCCTTGAGCTTAAACCAGTCTGGAGTCCCCTGACCTAAACTGTCTATAGTGTATGAGCCAGTGTTTACCCATAACAGAATGCTTCTTTAAAACTGATGCATTGTGTGTGGGAGGAAATAGATGGATTCTTGGCGATTCTTCAGACAGACAAATAGTATAGGTAAAATATTATTGCAGATGTTTTTGAATAGATTTCTCTGTTTTTCCAATAGCAGAACTCTGTATTTTACTAAATTATTAAAAATGTAGTCTCTACAACCACACAATATTTTGACCTGGCATTCACTGAGATGGTCTCGATGGAATCGATGCATGGCACAGGGTCAAATAAGCACATATTGCTCAAGCATCCTGAATTCATAAGCATTCTTATGAACCCTCAGCAACAAACAAACAGATGACTCTCTATGGCCACCTCACTCCAGGTTTAACGGCAGCTATTCATTATTTGACTGCTTAATTTTGGAAGCTTATTTCGTTATGCAGGGACTGAACCTCTGACATGTGCTGAGAGAGTGTGTGTACCTAATGTTTAGGCAGTCATAAATAGCCACTTATCTGCAGTACAACCTTTCGCAGTGATGACTTAGAGCAGAGCAAGAGTTGGACAGTAATTGTGTTCTCATTAAGGGTTCGTCTGTGCAATGTAATTATGGACCTCACTCAGGAAATAAAACCAAGTGTTAATAGGTCAATAGATATCAAGTTGTTACTTCAGGTGTGAAGATAATCATTTTTGGAGTTTAACAGGCAGTCTGTTTTTGTAGTGAGCATTTAGAAAGTGCTATATGTGAGACATTACAGATTTATCTTGGGGTAGAGATGTACTTTACATCATAAATTGAGTGTGCTGAATTTTGGTAATTTAATTTAATTTTGTGTTTTAATTTAATTTTATGTTCATTGAATCACTACATAATGGCTTAAAATTACATTACATTTCACCACAAAACCAGTCTTAATTCGCTGGGGTATATCTGTAGCAATAGCCAAAAATACATTGTATGGGTAAAAATTATAGATTTTTCCTTTATGCCAAAATTTATTAGGATATTAAGTATAGATCATGTTCCATGAAGATATTTAGTAAATTTCCTACTGTAAATATATTAAAACTTAATTTTTGATTAGTAATATGCATTGCTAAGAACTTCATTTGGACAACTTTAAAGGCGATTTTCTCTATATTTAGATTTTTTTGCACCTTCAGATTCCAGATATTCAAATAGTTGTAGCTCGATCAAATATTGTCCTATCCTAAAAAAAAACACATCAATGGAAAGCTTATTTATTCAGCTTTCAGATGATGTATACATCTGAATTTCGAAAAATGTACCATTATGACTGGTTTTGTGGTCCAGGGTCACATATAAGTTTTGACCCTACTACCTAAGACAGTTTTTTTTCTTCTCATTTTTCTTAGTTTCATGTATTCATTGCTCATAAATAAGTAGTGCTTCTTCACTGTGGAGGTTGAATATTATATAAACTCTGTGCCAGCTTAGATATCAAAAGAGGATATCAAATGTTTTTTTGTTTTTTTTTATTAAATTTATTTTTATGTTTTCAGTTTTATTTTAGTTTGTTTTAGTAATTTTGTTATGTGCTTTTATCACTTACTTCTAAAAAAATACTTCTATATAGCTTTATTTTTATTTCAGTTTTAGTTGTTTTAGTAATTTTATTACTTCAACTTATTTTACATAGTTGCCAAGGCAACGGTCCTAAGTTTTTCATCTAATATTTATGCTTTATTTTATTTCAGCTTTATTTCAGTTACCGAAATAAATAGTTTAAACAGTTTTAGTTAACAACAACAACACTTAAGAAACAGATATCTCCAGATACAATGTCTGTATCTGGAGCAATCGCAAAGTTGTTGTTGTTGTTATTATTATTATTATATTTGCATTCTGTTAAAACGTGGGCAGTGCTTAAACCGTAACTTAAACCATAAATCGTCAAAACAGCAGTATATGAAAAAAGTCAATTTAAAAGCCAATTATGTTCCCTTCATTATTTTCAATATAGCAAATATGCATTTGTATAATTCATAAACTTATTTAAAAATGTCTCATTTTCTGTGGTCATGTGACAATGACTGCTAAAAATTCAGTTTTGCCATCACAGGAATAAATTACATTTTAAAGTACATTAAAATGGAAAAAAGTTATTCTAAATTGGAATACAATTTTACAATATTGCTGTTTTTACTGTATTTTATTTTTTGGTTACTCATTAGAATGTATTTGTTCTGATCTGATTATACATGCCTTTCTGATAAAGTATTTGGCTTTGTTCATATGCCATTGAAAAGCTGTGTAAATGTAATTGTATTCTTGTCAGAGTCAGAGTCATATGAATTTTGAAAAATACAACAATTACACCTCACACTAATCAGAGCCTTGGCTTAGCAGTAGTTGCAAGTCCTCTGACAGGTTAAACCATGGTGCTGATCACACTCAACTTTTATGATTCCGTTTCCTATCATCTCTCCACTCTCCTATCAGTAGAAGTGGCAAAAGACCAAAAAAAAAAGAAATCCCACCCATGCCATTTTAGTGATGTATTGTGCTATGATCCACACCTGGCTAGGAAACAAAACCCACTGTCCAATTACTTTTGGGTTGTGATTCAATGAGAGTGTAATTCCTACACGGTTCACAGTTTATGTATAAATGCAGTCAAATTAAAGCTGGCCACAGGTGCACATTTTCAAATCAAGTGGATCACTGTCCTAACACAGCTGACGAATAACCAGAACAATCACATTCAGTGTTTTCACAATAACCATGGCATGATCTCACGCCGTTCTGCTAGTATATGGTTGATACGTTAGTTTGGTGCACTTTTCAACATCACACCTGTAACACTATAGTAGGGCCTTTTCTGTACAGCTTTATTCGTGTTCCATTGTATTTACATAATTTGTCTACCACTGTAGTCTCACATAGAATTGAATCTCACCTCATGAAAGCGAGCAAGTGTGTTGGGGAGGGTTTTACACTAGGATCTGTGGCATGTTGTGAAAGCTCATGACAGATGTTCTTTAATATCCTTTCCTCAATTCTGTAGGAGATAGCGCTCGATTTAACAAGCCCCTGTCTCTGCACCATCTTATCTGTAGGCAGCAAACATTTAATTTGAATTTGCCTCTTTTTGACATCCATTGGATGGAACAAGTCCTCCACAGTCAAGTGGCAAATCATCTTTTTCATCGCCGATAAACAACCGGGCCACAGGCGATCTCGGTGGCTTCCTGATATTTTAATCATTTTTGGAGCTTGCATAAGTTGTTCAGTGTGTTAAATATTCTTCATTTAGAGAAGGTCAGCACGTCTTAGTCAAATATCCGGCAATCCTTATTTAATTCTGTGTTCTTCCACCACAAAACGAATAAGGCTTTGATATAGTAATTTGTAGTGACCTTTATTTTTAGCTCCCCTAAGAATAGGTTTCAATAAGAGTGATAAGAAAGGATATAAATGACATGCTGATAAGGAGCCTCGTATCTCATTTATGAGAATATATTGTAGCGTCTGGACCACTCCAACACACAATATATATTTTGTTAGCTAGATTTCACAAATACTCCACAAATTCAAGGCTGCAATCTAGTGGCGCCTCCGCTCAGGAACTGGGAAGCTATTAGAGCTGTTTACAGACTGTATTGCTGTTCAAAATACAAAGGCAGGCCTGAAAAACCTACTGCATTCAGTGGGCGCTAGTAACTCAGTCGCATATAGGTGCTAAGATTTAACCCCAAATAATAGACTCTCTGTATTACCAGGTATACTAATGACATTTTATAATGGAATGGTGTCCTACTTCATTTATTTGAGTGGACAGGCTTGAATCGGTGAACTTTTCATATGCAGGAGGCCATGGGATGCTGTAACACCATTTTTCTGAAATCTCAGAAATGAGCAGCTAAATAAGGCATGTAGTCCCTATGGTCTCTTTAAAAGCCATTTTAAACCAATTAGAGTATGATGTTAGACTCAAGATGCTATGGGTAATTAGAATTGACATCGGATGTTGGTATGATTCTTTCAGGTCTTCATGAAATGTCTGTAACATACTTTGGTTAAAATTCCTCAGTGGTCTTGTAAAACAACAACTTTTTTTTACTAGAGGTCTGATAGTGGATTTTACCAATACCGATAGCTAGGTTGGACCACACTGGCCGATACAGATTAAATAAATTAAATAAAAAAATTGTATTGTGAGTATTGAGCCATACTTTTCATACTATATTACATAGCTTATTAACTAATGTTGACAGAAGCAACTTCAAATTTAAAAACGTATTAGTAGATGTTGAAATTAACACACTCTAACTAGATGGCCATCTTTAAATATCTAAAGACACATCTAAAAATACACAAAGGCCATATCATTGAAATTACATATTGTATGTATACTCTCACGCTTTAATAGTTTCTATTCTGGTCCAGAACATGTAATGATTATTTAATCAAAATAACAAAATATACAGCCCACTATGTGAAGCATACACCTTATTAGAGCCACAGAAAGACAAACGTTTCACAGAAAAATGCACAATACACAATCTTCCAGCCCAGGGTGGAAAACACATGCATTAATGCGACCATCAAATCTTGATGATGATGGTGATCATTGCAATATGCAATATTATCAATATGATCATTGCGATAACCAAATTAATAAATAGATGCTATGAAATGTTTATTTCTACATTTACATTTTACCAATAATTTTTTTGTTTGATTTTGTAAAATTAACATTTAATGGATTGTGAATGAATAAACCTAAAGTAAAAAAAAATAAGAATAATAAAAAAAAATAGGCTGATGAAACTACAGGACAAAAAAAATAATAAATACAGTGCATATATAAGACTAGGTTTTTCTCCAAATAAACTATGAGTCATTGTCTAGTTTACTTTACAGGAAATAAGAAGCATTGTCCCTCCTGGTTCTAGGAAAATGCATCTACTTCATGAAAGCACACTGGTCTATATGAAAAACCGTCATTACAGAAACTAAAATAATGTCTCCTGAAATGTTATGTCAAATGCATTAACAAACGTACACATTTTCTATTCCAGTAACTACTGAGTTCTGCTGAGAACAGAAATATGTTTGAACCAGACGTTGGAGGATGTGCTCGAAATCCACTCTCTCTCTGTACTGTAGTTGGCCAAGAACATTTGGACCAAGAGGAAGACATGGATTAAACAAAGAAAGGCTGTGACACACTTCTCATTTGGCTCTGGGGTCCACAGCGGGAGAAGAATGGCACTTCTCAAGGTCTTGCCAGGAAGGCTAGTGGTTGAGTGAACTTCCTGAGCCCGTGAGAACTGGATGTTCCACTTCTTTTGTGTGTTTAGTGGCATTAGTACTCTGTCCTTTTCAGTTTTAAATAGAGGATATCATGCTGTGGCCATTCACTTATCTGTAAATGTCAGACACTCAGGTTGTGGTTCAGTATTACAGCCTTTCATTCTGATTTTCACTCCAATCGTTTATGGTAATGATAATTTAGATAAGCGCTTCCCACAGCTGCCGTGCTTATTTACAGTTTCACTGAGGCTTTAGAATGTCTTGTGAGCACTTAAAACGTTTTATTTTCAAAGGCTGCCCCTAAAATGTTCACATGGAGATTCAGTAAAGAAGTGCACTGGATCATGTATACAAATCGACTTTGTGAAACTAATATAGGAAGACTCTTGAACAGCCTTGAGATTTGGCCTGGCCTTCATTTTAGATGCTGAACCGATATATTAATGCAGTCCCCAGTGTTATGTTTCCCTTAAAAATGTGTGTCTTAAGACATATCTACATCTCTGCTGGGCTCTTCTTATACTAGTAGGTACAGTGCAAGTTCATTTGAACATCAAAGCTTTGCTATGAGCTGCATATTGTATTATAAAAACAAAAGACGTGAGTGGTTTGATGAAATAGTAATTGAATCCCTCTTATGAGGTACGAATGTCTGGAGAAACATCTGTGAAACAAGTTGGCCATTAAATATGCAACGGCATATTCAAAAATTCCTTTTGCATAAGATGGCAGTGCTTTAAAGAGAATTATCATGGCCTGAAGCTCATTCAAGTACTGCCATTTAACATGTGTGAATCTGATTGAAACAATCTCCATACTGCTTTTGTTTATATCCAGTGTTGAGGTAAACTAGAGCCTGATTAATATCTGCTACAAAAGCACAGCAGCCTTCAAAGTTAAAGGTGAGGTCTCCCCTTTTTGATGTTAAAATAATTTCTCAACCCCATGCCGACATGTAAAACAATTGAGACATTTTTAAAATTTCAACAAAAAGTGTAAACAAGTTCAAATTTTACACATTTTAACCAGTCCGACCAAGTGATCTAGTTCTAAAAAGCACACTTCATATATGACTGCCATTGAAAAAAATCAGAAAATTTTATTTTATTTTTATTATTTATATTAAGGAAAATAATTTGTAATAAAGTTTATTAAGAGGCTTATAAAGTTTAGGTTAGAGATATAAAGCACATATTAATGGCTTATTCTGCATGACTTTCCCCATACCTAAACTTAATAGCTACAAATTAGGAGTACATTGAGGCAAAATTCATAGTTAATAGCTAGTTACAGTAATAGTGAGAATTGGAATGAAGTGTGACTTGATAGGAGTTATTTTTCTTGTGGTGCTGTACACTTTACCTTCTACATTTATGCAGTGGATATTGTTTCTGTTGCATGGTTGTTCTGAAATCCAACTAAACTATCAAACAAAGAACGTCTCAAAGTTTTCATGCTGCATGTTGTGACATAAATCATGCCTAAAGGAGATTTTAATTAAGGTAAATGGCAGATATTGGCACAGCAGTCTTGCAGCTAATCCTTTGGCAATGAGTTTCACTAGGCGCAGATCACTGTATTAATCCCAGAGAAATGGCTGGAAACTCTTCAGCACACATGAAGTCAGGAGGGGGTCGCAGTGTTGCACTGGCGTACTTACCTTCTTGTCATTTAAAATAAATAAATAAATAATCCTGTTAACAAGGCTCGGACTGTGAGCTGAAGGCTTGTTTCTGTCATCGTGGTCAGCAAATTGTAGCCCTAAGATAATTACATAAAAGGAACAACAATGTGGACCTTTTGAGACACTCACTCCAAATTGTCATTCTTAATATTATTGTGACCCTGGACCACAAAACCAGTCATAACGGTCAATTTTTCGAAATTGAGATTTATACATCATCTGAAAGCTGAATAAATAAGCTTTCCATTGATGTATTTTTTAGGATAGGACAATATTTGGCCAAGATACAAAATCTGGAATCTGAGGGTGCAAAAAAAAATCTAAACTGAGAAAATTGCCTTTAAAGTTGTCCAAATGAAGTTCTTAGCAATGTATATTACTAATCAAAAAATATGTTTTGATACATTTACGGTAGAAAATTTACAAAATATCTTCATGGAACATGATCTGTACTTAATATACTAATGATTTTTGGTATAAAAGAAAAATCGATAATTTTGACCCATGAGAATTATCATGGCCTGAAGCTCATTCAAGTACTGCCATTTAACATGTGTGAATCTGATTGAAACAATCTCCATACTGCTTTTGTTTATATCCAGTGTTGAGGTAAACTAGAGCCTGATTAATATCTGCTACAAAAGCACAGCAGCCTTCAAAGTTAAAGGTGAGGTCTCCCCTTTTTGATGTTAAAATAATTTCTCAACCCCATGCCGACATGTAAAACAATTGAGACATTTTTAAAATTTCAACAAAAAGTGTAAACAAGTTCAAATTTTACACATTTTAACCAGTCCGACCAAGTGATCTAGTTCTAAAAAGCACACTTCATATATGACTGCCATTGAAAAAAATCAGAAAATTTTATTTTATTTTTATTATTTATATTAAGGAAAATAATTTGTAATAAAGTTTATTAAGAGGCTTATAAAGTTTAGGTTAGAGATATAAAGCACATATTAATGGCTTATTCTGCATGACTTTCCCCATACCTAAACTTAATAGCTACAAATTAGGAGTACATTGAGGCAAAATTCATAGTTAATAGCTAGTTACAGTAATAGTGAGAATTGGAATGAAGTGTGACTTGATAGGAGTTATTTTTCTTGTGGTGCTGTACACTTTACCTTCTACATTTATGCAGTGGATATTGTTTCTGTTGCATGGTTGTTCTGAAATCCAACTAAACTATCAAACAAAGAACGTCTCAAAGTTTTCATGCTGCATGTTGTGACATAAATCATGCCTAAAGGAGATTTTAATTAAGGTAAATGGCAGATATTGGCACAGCAGTCTTGCAGCTAATCCTTTGGCAATGAGTTTCACTAGGCGCAGATCACTGTATTAATCCCAGAGAAATGGCTGGAAACTCTTCAGCACACATGAAGTCAGGAGGGGGTCGCAGTGTTGCACTGGCGTACTTACCTTCTTGTCATTTAAAATAAATAAATAAATAATCCTGTTAACAAGGCTCGGACTGTGAGCTGAAGGCTTGTTTCTGTCATCGTGGTCAGCAAATTGTAGCCCTAAGATAATTACATAAAAGGAACAACAATGTGGACCTTTTGAGACACTCACTCCAAATTGTCATTCTTAATATTATTGTGACCCTGGACCACAAAACCAGTCATAACGGTCAATTTTTCGAAATTGAGATTTATACATCATCTGAAAGCTGAATAAATAAGCTTTCCATTGATGTATTTTTTAGGATAGGACAATATTTGGCCAAGATACAAAATCTGGAATCTGAGGGTGCAAAAAAAAATCTAAACTGAGAAAATTGCCTTTAAAGTTGTCCAAATGAAGTTCTTAGCAATGTATATTACTAATCAAAAAATATGTTTTGATACATTTACGGTAGAAAATTTACAAAATATCTTCATGGAACATGATCTGTACTTAATATACTAATGATTTTTGGTATAAAAGAAAAATCGATAATTTTGACCCATACAATGTTTTTTTGGCTATTGCTAAAAATATACCCCAGCGAATTAAAACTGGTTTTGTGGTCCGGGGTCATAATTGTTTTTGCAGACTTTTTACAATTTTTATTTATTCATTTATTTTTAATTTGTGACCACAAAACCAGTCTTAAGTCGCTTGGATATATTTTTAGCAATAGCCAAAAAAAAACAAACCATTGTTTGGGTCAAAATTATTGATTTTTCTTTTATGCCAAAAATCATTAGGATATTAAGTAAAGATCATGTTCCATGAAGATATTTTGTAAATTTCCTACTGTAAATATATCTAAACTTAATTTTTGATTAGTAATATGCATTGCTAAGAACTTCATTTGGACAACGTTAAAGGCGATTTTCTCAGTATTTAGATTTTTTTGCACCCTCAGAATTCAGATTTTTAAATAGTTGTATCTCGGCCAAATATTATCCTATCCTAACAAACCATACATCAATGGAAAGCTTATTTATTCAGCTAAATCTCAATTTCAAAAAATGGACCCTTATGACTGGACATGTTTTTGGAAACAATACCGTTATCATCTCCGTCTAAAATAGAAAAACAACAATTTGTGAACACGGTGATGTCATGCACAGGTGTATTATGTGTTCAGTCTAAAGGTATGCCCAAGTTTCTTTACAACTACTGGCCTAGCATGCATAATACAGTGTTTTTAGTAGTTTTCACGGATCGGTGTGAATGGGGATCATTTTGACAACGTTGTCATCTATACACAAAACTTCTCTATTTTTGTAGTACATTGTTGTTGTGTAAAAATACCTTAATGCAAGTTTGCAGGGGCAGATTTAAGCAGACTAAATGATTAGAGAAGTCCCGTATATGTCACCAGATAAAACTAATATTATGAGGTATTTAAAAAAAAAAAAAAAGAGGGCTTGGACGGGGGATATGTGTTTCTTCTGCGAGCCTCGCCTGACACGGGTCTGGCACTCCTCTGGTTTCTCTCTCTTCACCAGGGGTTTCTTCTCCGGGGCCTTCATGCGCCAGGACACCACCGGGGAATTGACCGCCGCCGTGCCGTACACCTTCTGGTACTTGGTGGAAGCCACGTAGGAGGCCTTGACTGTGAGGACCACGGCATTCATCAAGTTCTTGGCCGCCTGGATGAGGGATGTAGCGCTGTCCAGCTAAAGCAATAGGGAGGAGAACATTCAAGTAAATGTCTGTTGATGATAACTATGGCTAATGTATGGAATGAAATGATGCACTGTTTTGATCTTAATGCACAGTATTAAAATTAAATAAATACATAAAGTGTGAAACAGTATGCAACAATTGCACAGTTATAAATGAGCTATGGCAGGTTTTTTGAGTAATTGAGCTAGTGTTTAACACTGTCCAAGTATAGATGACCCTAATTGAATATTTGAAGAATGAAGTATGTGTGGCACACCTCAGATGTTTGGCTTAGGACAACTGTTGTCTGATTAACTTATCACGTTAAAGTATACTACTGCTGAAAAGTTTTGAATAATTATGATCTCTTATTGTTCATCAAGGCTGTATATATAAGGGATACACCCTCGGGCCCGATACTGAGCTCCTGTACTCGTACTCGTTAAAATGCCCCGATACCAAACGCCGATACCACACAGCATGTGACAAGTGCCATATTCAGACAATGAAACACCGACAACAGAACAACAGACAGCAGAATGGAGTTATTAGAGATTAAGGATGTCTACGAAGTATATGTATGCAATGAATATAATGTTAAACATTCAGTATTAACGCCTGTATAGCTGATGTGCGCGAGTTGATGAGTGGATTGAGCGCACGACGGCGCAGATGCGCGAGCTTGTCGAGTGAATGCACATCACAAGTGAATATACCTTTCTCACAGACATCACTGGAAAGTTTGTAGTTCGGTCGGATACGTCAAAAACAAGTAAGTAAAACAATGCACAAGTTACTTAACGGTAGAGAGAGAGAGCGAGAGAGAGAGAGAGAGAGA
>NW_015505832.1:313518-342523 GCF_001515645.1 Sinocyclocheilus grahami
ATTTATGTAAGTGAGGATAGCAAAATAAAGTAAACTGTGACAAATTATACCCAACATTTCTTCATACAGTGGACTACCAGTAAAACCGATTCTTCAGACCGAGTCTGGAAGAACATTGAAGTTGAGGTTTGCATGAAGCTGGATGACAGCATGCTCAGGAGACTACAGGCTGTCATTAAGGCTAAGGTTTGCCCGACTAAGTATTGATAGTTGTGTAAATACTATCATACTAACAGCTGTCTAATTTGTGGTTGATTGTAATCCATTACATACCTTTCTATCAAAGTTATCTAACATTATCAAGCTGAGTATCGGTATCGGGCAAGTACTGGAAAAAGTGGTATCGGTGCATCCCTAATATATATATATATATATATATATATATATATATATACACAACAACAAAAAACAAAACAGTAATACAGTGAATATTATTATAATTTACAATTTAAAATAAGTGTCACATTATCTTCAGAAATTGTTCTAATATGCTGATTTGCTGCAGTTTTTGATCAATAGAAAGTTCAAAAGAACAGCATTTATTTGAAATAGAAATCATCTGTAACATTATAAGTGTCTTTACTGTCACTTTGATTAATTTAATCGTATAACATTTCTCACAAAAATCTAAATTATTCTTAACTTTTGATCGGTAGTGCTCATGCTGGACGAAGCCCATTATCTAGGTCTGTAAGACCAACTAGTGCGATTTCAGTCAAACTAAAGCTGTGAAAATTTCTTGGGACACCACAATGGTCGTGATATGACACAAAAAGAAATAATAATACATACAAAATGTAAATATATATACAACCTATGTGTATTGATCTTCTATTGGTCACAGGTCTTAACATGAAACTAATTCACAGATCAGTACTTTGGAGCTTGTGTTGCCGTTTTCCCAGATTTACATATGTATGAATAGAAATCAATGGAACATAAGTGTAGTGTGACCGCATTTACATGACATTTTAAAAAGACAATATTATTGTTTCAGTCAGTTTGAAATCAAACTTTTAAAGCACATAAAACAAACAAACAAACATGGTCATTGAATCAAAATCTGTATGCCCAAAATCACCTTACCCCTGAAACAATGAGTTCTCCTCCCAGGTTCTGAACCTCAGCCTTGACCTTGCTGCAGATGTTGAGCTGGTGGCAGTAGAGGGCGATTCTCTGGAGGTACGCCAATAAGTCCTGCTTACAGGCTGAGTCTGGGCACTAAAAGAGATGGGAATACATGACAGACACTTGACCTTTACATATTCACTGGCTAGAGCAAATATGAGGTGAGGAGGGTGAAGCAACGATGACTGAAGATGAAATTAGTTCCATCTTGAAGATGACTCAGAGGTTTGTCATTATCACATATTGGCTAAAGTAGGCTCATTTGTAAATCTCCTGCTATTATCATGATTGCTTATTTTGTTAATAGGAACACTGTACACATAAATATAAAGCACAACATTAAACAAGCACAATGAAATGGAAAGTACTTCTCATCCCTGAGGGTTCGAGGAAACATTTTATAATGAACACCAGCCCATATTACAGTAAATAAATTGGCCTTATTTTCCTTTAAATGTTATGAAGCCAGTGGGGAGAGATGCATGGACTGTTTCTGATGTCATGACACAGCGATTGCTTATCTCATGAATATTTATTAGGTCGTGATTATATGTTGTTGTGTAACCTTCCTGCAGTCACAAACTACTTAAATATTCATGAGCCAGGACTTTGGCATAATCGAACTGGTAACGTGTACAGACTTTGCATTGAGATCAGACCAGTTTTACATTATTTGCCTTTATTTATATAATTTAACTGACTTTCATTGTTTTGATAACCATTTGTAAGCACACACATCCTAAATTTGTTAGCATATGCCCATCCTCCAAATATATCTCTGGAAATTGGATCTGTTGTGTTTTTTCTTCTTTAACACATCAAAACTGTAATGTGAAGAATACAATATCAAATGAATTTGTCAATAAGAAAATGGTTGTTCATTCTGTGTAGTGCATTTACATGTACACTTGACACTTTTTCTGGCTCCCATTCGAAACAATAGATGAGCACTTTCAATTTAATGTCAAGACTTTTTGGAAAAATAATAATTTTGCACATACAGCACCTTGCATGCCAAGACAAGATTACCGCTTTGACACACTTCTAACACAGTGGTTAACTCAGCGACTTTGCATAAAGTAATAAGTCCTGTCAGAAGTTGTTAAATAGTTGGCTCCAATTTTTTCTCCCTTAGCGTCACATGAACTTTGAGTGAAAAAGACTGATGAGACACATTTAATAACTGTTGAAGCTGCTTTATCTTTGACACGGCTGAGCAGCTGTAACGTCCTTAGTGTTTAGCGATCGAGTGTCTCTCTTCAGGAGGCAACCTCTCGCTGTGCCGGAGGATGACAACGGGGAAATGGAGAAATATAGAACCCTCTTTTTTCACCTCCAGGGCCCAGCAGCTTTAGGTCTGCTGTGTCAAGTGCAGCAGTTACAGGAGCTGCTTGGGTGTGATTCTGAGGAGGGCTGACTGCTGTCATGTCCACACAAACACCACTGTGGCCAAGCCTGGTAGTCCTCTATGGCAGTGGCTTTGCAACCCAACAAAACTGCTTTAAAACAAAAGGTCTTTAAAATATCTTAAATATATTAATATCAGCTGAACTGCAGTAGTAGTCATGTTTGCATTTTCTTTCCAGTTGCGTCCATAGTAGTTAATCTGTCGTTTTGTGGAAAATAACAAAATTAGGCAGATATTTTCACCAAAATACATGCAGTTGTATGTAAATGAAGCAGTAGGTTCTTCTTTTTAAAGTCTGTTTTAACTGTTATATGATTAGTTACAATTAGCATTGTGTTTGACAGCCACAGCTGTACAATATTCTACCATTTTACATTTAACTTATTGTGCACCAAAACATTCAAAGCTTTATATACAGTAAATTAAGCATACTGTATCCTATGATGGCTGTTGTTTCTGAATTGTTTTGTCTTTTCCAGCACTGAGAAGCAGCTTGATTATTGAGCACCTGGTTCTGTTTTACACCGCCTACTCAGAGATTCTTTCTGAAATGAATACAGTCACTTTATAAGTCCTGGGAACCCCACATGGCCATAAGATGTAAATACAGTGTTAGTGGGAAAATGGTTTGATAAGGGACAAGTCAAGCCACCTGTTCAGACTACCCAATGAACACAACACGTGGCAGTGGAGAGCATGGATTTCTGCTATGGGCGGGACGCAAGGGCCTGAAAAAAGGGGTGTTCTGTTTTGGAAAGCAGGAACTGTCTGGTCATCTCAGGTGTGCTTGTACACTCGGATTACACTCTGATCAGCAGTGTGATCAGGTTCCCCCTCACTCTTTTCCCTTTATCTAAGGGAAAATAAATACGGCAAGAAAACAACAAAAACAACATGAGGCCTGGCCAGTGGTGACACAGCAGGTTTCTTGTATCTTTTTGATCAGTCTCCCAGTGTTGATGACAACAAAAGGGTCATTCCTGTTACAGTGGGTATAGAAAATAATCACTCCCCTTTAAAATAAACACATGTTGTTGCTTTGCAGCCTGAAATTAAGATGGACACAGTTTTTGTTTTATCCAGCTGTATTTACTCAGTGCAACTTAGAACATCCAAGTGAAAGATATAACACCAACATGTCGGAAAAAAAATATTTTGCTTTAATTACAGCCTTTAGTCTGTTGGGACCTGTCTCTGTCTCTACTAACTTTGCACATCTAGACTTTGCAATATTTGCCCACTCTTCTTTGCAGAACTGCTCAAGTTCAGTTAAAATTGATGGTGACCGTTTGTGGACTGCAGTCTTCCAGTCATTCCAAAGATTGTCAATGGGGTTTAAGTCTGGGCTCTGACTAGGCCATGCAAGGACATTCACCTTTTTCTCCTTCAACCACTGTGTGCTCAGTTTTAATGACAACAAAAGGGTCATTCCTGTTACAGTGGGTATAGAAAATAATCACTCCCCTTTAAAATAAACACATGCTGTTGCTTTGCAGCCTGAAATTAAGATGGACACAGTTTTTGTTTTATCCAGCTGTATTTACTCAGTGCAACTTAGAACATCCAAGTGAAAGATATAACACCAACATGTCGGAAAAAAAATATTTTGCTTTAATTACAGCCTTTAGTCTGTTGGGACCTGTCTCTGTCTCTACTAACTTTGCACATCTAGACTTTGCAATATTTGCCCACTCTTCTTTGCAGAACTGCTCAAGTTCAGTTAAAATTGATGGTGACCGTTTGTGGACTGCAGTCTTCCAGTCATTCCAAAGATTGTCAATGGGGTTTAAGTCTGGGCTCTGACTAGGCCATGCAAGGACATTCACCTTTTTCTCCTTCAACCACTGTGTGCTCAGTTTTGTTGTGTGCTTTGGGTCATTGTCATGTTGGAAGGTAAACCTTCTTCCCATTGACAACCTGACAAGCAGATTTTCCTCAAAAATGTGATGGTATTTTGCCCCATCCATTTTGCCTTCTACCCTGACAAGTGCTCCAGTCCCTGCTGCAGAGAAACACCCCCATAACAGGATATTACCACCTCCATGCTTTACTGTAGCAATGCTGTTATTTGGATGGTGAGCTGTATTGGATTTCCGCCAGGCATATCGTTTGGTGTTGAGGCCAAATAATTAAATTTTAGTCTCATCTGACTCCGAATCTTCAAGGTGTGTTTCGGCAAAGCTCAGTCGTGGCTGTATGTGGCCTTTTTTGAGGAGTGGCTTTTTCTTGCAACCATCCCATACAAGCCACATTTGTGGAGAATTTCTGATATTGTTGTCACATGCACACAATGACCACTCTTTGTCATAAATTCCTGCAGCTGCTTATAGAGTTGCTGTAGGCCTCTTGGTCGCCTCTCTGACCAGTTTCCTCCTGGCTCTTTCATTCAGTTTGGAGTGACCTCCTGATCCAGGGAGGGTCTGTGTTGTACCAAATAA
Organism: Sinocyclocheilus grahami; assembly: GCF_001515645.1. Classification (NCBI taxonomy): domain Eukaryota; kingdom Metazoa; phylum Chordata; class Actinopteri; order Cypriniformes; family Cyprinidae; genus Sinocyclocheilus; species Sinocyclocheilus grahami. Next base: position 318,493 of record NW_015505832.1, read on the forward strand.
CTTCCACTTCTAAATAATAGACTTCACTGTGCTTCTAGGCATTGATAAAGCCTTTGAAATGTTTTTGTATCCATCTCCTGATTTGTGCCTGCCCACAACTTTATCCCGGAGATATTTTGTCAGTGCCTTGCCATCCATAGTTGATTGTTTGCTTCACTTGCACTACCAAGGACTGAAATGCTCCAGGAAAGCTCTTTTCATGCTGAGCTAGTCAGAATGACCAGAGCTGATCACAGTTGTAAGTCAAATAGCTTTGTGTGCTATTGAGAATGTGATTAGCTACACCTGATTAAGTTTACAAGTAAGTTTTAGGAGGGAGGTGATCCTTTTTCTACCTCAGTGATTCAGGTTTTTTATTTATTTATTTCCGAAATGTTGGTGTTATATCTTTCACTTGGATGTTATAAGTTGCACTGAGCAGCTGGATAAAACAAAGAATGGTAGTTTTTTGTTTTGTAAGATTGGCTAATTAGTTAGTACTGTAGTATATAGCGTATCATATAGAGTGCTACAGTGATGATATATTTATTGTAGTCCAACCTGGAAGTTAGCATCACCCTGGTTCCCAGTAGGATTTTTCCAATCTCTGCAGCCCCATTTAGCCACATGTTAACATGTTAGCCTTTTTCAAATAATTAAATAAATACATAAATAATAAATTACTGAAGTTATCTTCTGTTGTAGAAGCATTTATCATTACAGGCATTTAACCAAAAGTCCATACAAAAACCCACTGACTTCAACACGATGGATCCAGTAGTATTAAATGCTAGTTTTTGAGTTTTGGCCTACAAAAATACATCATCTATGCAACTCTCTATTGGAGTAGCAGTTAATTAGGGAGGTGGAGTCGGGTGATTTATTGAGCGGTCAACAGTGTAGCGGCAGTAGCAGGCCTCGTTGTGTAAAGACCAAGCTTCTCTAAAGACCCGCAACTCTACCTGCGTGACTCCACCAAGCAATGTCAACATGCAGCTTGCTAGTCTAAATCTCCTTTTATTTTCTCTCTTAATACTCTCTTATTCCCTGTCATGTTCTTGGCATGTGCTCTCATTACATCCCTGTTGTATACCAAAGATAGAAGTCTAAACGTGTCTGCACACAAACCGTTGCCCTCACTATGGCCTGTCAGTTGGACAGCAACAAAGCCGACGTCATACCTGTTTTTACCCATCAGTCAGAAGTCAAAATTTTGCCTTTGACTAAAACCGCAAACAACTCTGCGAGTCTTTCAGCGCTCACTACCAAGTTTATCTTCTCACCCACATAGGCAGGGTGGTAGACAGTTTCCATTTCCATCAATTTCCAAGACATTTCCATCAATTTCCAAATTCACAACCAAGCCTCTGCAGATGATCCATATGATTACTTAATTATGAGCAAATAAAACTATGACTTGGAGAAAAAGAAGTGCATACGAGAACATGAAAGTGCACTACATACAGTAGCAGGAAAGAACCAGATGGTGCATGATATAGTAGCTGCCATCAACACATGAACTGACGCACTCATAGGCACATCCTTAGCCTTTCTTTCTTTACAAGTAGTAGAGTTGATTAACTGTTAAAAAGTGTCAGTCAGCAGGTTCTGAAGATGGTGCTCATCTAATAATAAATTCAACACCTCATAGGAGCTCATTATATTAAACACAACCCAGGGTTTTGATCTCACATCTTCATAGAGACATAAATGGGGGACAAAGGGGGGTATTCTGACCTGGTCAGCCACGGCACGGGCAAATTTTAGTCTCATCTGACTCCGAATCTTCAAGGTGTGTTTCGGCAAAGCTCAGTCGTGGCTGTATGTGGCCTTTTTTGAGGAGTGGCTTTTTCTTGCAACCATCCCATACAAGCCACATTTGTGGAGAATTTCTGATATTGTTGTCACATGCACACAATGACCACTCTTTGTCATAAATTCCTGCAGCTGCTTATAGAGTTGCTGTAGGCCTCTTGGTCGCCTCTCTGACCAGTTTCCTCCTGGCTCTTTCATTCAGTTTGGAGTGACCTCCTGATCCAGGGAGGGTCTGTGTTGTACCAAATAACTTCCACTTCTAAATAATAGACTTCACTGTGCTTCTAGGCATTGATAAAGCCTTTGAAATGTTTTTGTATCCATCTCCTGATTTGTGCCTGCCCACAACTTTATCCCGGAGATATTTTGACAGTGCCTTGCCATCCATAGTTGATTGTTTGCTTCAGTTGCACTACCAAGGACTGAAATGCTCCAGGAAAGCTCTTTTCATGCTGAGCTAGTCAGAATGACCAGAGCTGATCACAGTTGTAAGTCAAATAGCTTTGTGTGCTATTGAGAATGTGATTAGCTACACCTGATTAAGTTTACAAGTAAGTTTTAGGAGGGAGGTGATCCTTTTTCTACCTCAGTGATTCAGGTTTTTTATTTATTTATTTCCGAAATGTTGGTGTTATATCTTTCACTTGGATGTTATAAGTTGCACTGAGCAGCTGGATAAAACAAAGAATGGTAGTTTTTTGTTTTGTAAGATTGGCTAATTAGTTAGTACTGTAGTATATAGCGTATCATATAGAGTGCTACAGTGATGATATATTTCTTGTAGTCCAACCTGGAAGTTAGCATCACCCTGGTTCCCAGTAGGATTTTTCCAATCTCTGCAGCCCCATTTAGCCACATGTTAACATGTTAGCCTTTTTCAAATAATTAAATAAATAATAAATTACTGAAGTTATCTTCTGTTGTAGAAGCATTTATCATTACAGGCATTTAACCAAAAGTCCATACAAAAACCCACTGACTTCAACACGATGGATCCAGTAGTATTAAATGCTAGTTTTTGAGTTTTGGCCTACAAAAATACATCATCTATGCAACTCTCTATTGGAGTAGCAGTTAATTAGGGAGGTGGAGTCGGGTGATTTATTGAGCGGTCAACAGTGTAGCGGCAGTAGCAGGCCTCGTTGTGTAAAGACCAAGCTTCTCTAAAGACCCGCAACGTTTTTATTTATTTATTTCCGAAATGTTGGTGTTATATCTTTCACTTGGATGTTATAAGTTGCACTGAGCAGCTGGATAAAACAAAGAATGGTAGTTTTTTGTTTTGTAAGATTGGCTAATTAGTTAGTACTGTAGTATATAGCGTATCATATAGAGTGCTACAGTGATGATATATTTATTGTAGTCCAACCTGGAAGTTAGCATCACCCTGGTTCCCAGTAGGATTTTTCCAATCTCTGCAGCCCCATTTAGCCACATGTTAACATGTTAGCCTTTTTCAAATAATTAAATAAATACATAAATAATAAATTACTGAAGTTATCTTCTGTTGTAGAAGCATTTATCATTACAGGCATTTAACCAAAAGTCCATACAAAAACCCACTGACTTCAACACGATGGATCCAGTAGTATTAAATGCTAGTTTTTGAGTTTTGGCCTACAAAAATACATCATCTATGCAACTCTCTATTGGAGTAGCAGTTAATTAGGGAGGTGGAGTCGGGTGATTTATTGAGCGGTCAACAGTGTAGCGGCAGTAGCAGGCCTCGTTGTGTAAAGACCAAGCTTCTCTAAAGACCCGCAACTCTACCTGCGTGACTCCACCAAGCAATGTCAACATGCAGCTTGCTAGTCTAAATCTCCTTTTATTTTCTCTCTTAATACTCTCTTATTCCCTGTCATGTTCTTGGCATGTGCTCTCATTACATCCCTGTTGTATACCAAAGATAGAAGTCTAAACGTGTCTGCACACAAACCGTTGCCCTCACTATGGCCTGTCAGTTGGACAGCAACAAAGCCGACGTCATACCTGTTTTTACCCATCAGTCAGAAGTCAAAATTTTGCCTTTGACTAAAACCGCAAACAACTCTGCGAGTCTTTCAGCGCTCACTACCAAGTTTATCTTCTCACCCACATAGGCAGGGTGGTAGACAGTTTCCATTTCCATCAATTTCCAAGACATTTCCATCAATTTCCAAATTCACAACCAAGCCTCTGCAGATGATCCATATGATTACTTAATTATGAGCAAATAAAACTATGACTTGGAGAAAAAGAAGTGCATACGAGAACATGAAAGTGCACTACATACAGTAGCAGGAAAGAACCAGATGGTGCATGATATAGTAGCTGCCATCAACACATGAACTGACGCACTCATAGGCACATCCTTAGCCTTTCTTTCTTTACAAGTAGTAGAGTTGATTAACTGTTAAAAAGTGTCAGTCAGCAGGTTCTGAAGATGGTGCTCATCTAATAATAAATTCAACACCTCATAGGAGCTCATTATATTAAACACAACCCAGGGTTTTGATCTCACATCTTCATAGAGACATAAATGGGGGACAAAGGGGGGTATTCTGACCTGGTCAGCCACGGCACGGGCAAGCTTGTCCATTCTGGATCCGGCTTCCGCGATTTTCTTTGCAGCATTGATCACATCAGAGGAATTCTTCAGAGGGCCTTTGCCTCTGCAATATCACAAAAACCCAGATTGTTACTCTATTAGCTGATTCCTCAAAACGGGCAGAACACAAGCTGCACAGAAAGCAAGGAACCCCCCAACATATTCTAGCAAATCCCAAATCAGAAGAAACTAAAGAAACACAAGCAGCTACACTCTCAGAAAAAAAGTTCATATTAGTACTTTAAAGGTACATACAGTGGGTACGGAAAGTATTCAGACCCCCTTAAATTTTTCACTCTTTGTTATATTGCAGCCATTTGCTAAAATCATTTAAGTTAATTTTTTTTCTTCATTAATGTACACACAGCACCCCATATTGACAGAAAAACACAGAATTGTTGAGATTTTTGCAGATTTATTAAAAAAGAAAAACTGAAATATCACATGGTCCTAAGTATTCAGACCCTTTGCTCAGTATTTAGTAGAAGCACCCTTTTGATCTAATACAGCCATGAGTCTTTTTGGGAAAGATGCAACAAGTTTTTCACACCTGGATTTGGGGATCCTCTGCCATGCCTCCTTGCAGATCCTCTCCAGTTCGGTCAGGTTGGACCTTTATATTAATACCTTTTGAAAGGGATAGAGAGTGTGGAGCAAAAAAAAAACTATTAGAATAATGAATATGTAATTTATCACAAAAAGAACCCTTGAGGTTGATACAAGAACCCTCTGCATTTATATTGTTATCTATCTAAATGTTTGCAGCATTCTTGATGTTGACATGTGAATGGATGTACCTAGTGAAGTCAGTCATCTCCATCATGATCATACACATCTGTTTGGCCAGCACGATGATGTCATTTCCGTTGTCGTCCCACTTGGCGACCTCTGCGTCCAGCTTGCTCTTTTCCTGCCTGAAGCTCTCCACCTGTTCGGCAATCTTGGCCTTCTCTTCCTGAGGCAGCTGAGCCATGATAGCCTATGGGGGGCAGGGGTGTGAAGTAACGAATTACAAATACTCACGTTACAGTAATTAAGTAGTTTTTATCAGTAATTGTACTTTTTTGAGTAGTTTAAAAATTGTGTACTTTTACTTGAGTACATTTTAAGTGATGTATCGGTACTTTTACTCCGCTATTTTCCTCCGTTTGTGGTCGTTACATGCTTATTTTAATTAATTTTTTATCCATCAACGTGATTGGATAGATAGTAATAGGTCTCATGACTTTGGTCAAATCAAATTGTGCATGGAAAACTTTAACCTCCAACTGTTTATCATGGCTGCTGGAAGCGCATTCTTCAAGCATCAATTCTGTCGCATCTTCCTCTAACTTAAGTTTCAGATTTCTGCTTACTAAATTATCTGTATATATGCTTGCCTATCTACACGGCCTGAAATTTGGTGTGAGGCTGCGTGTATTGCGTATAGTGTTATCTCCCGCAAGTGCCACGTTCGGTAAATTCCCACTCACTTATAAAACGCTCGATCTGTGGTGGATGAGTAGATACCCCCTGACAATGTAAAGCGCTTTGAGTGCCTAGAAAAGCGCTATATAAATGTAATGAATTATTATTATTATTATCTGCGCTGCCTCGTCTCTCTCTCGCGTGCGTTCTGCAGCAGTCACTTGGATAAGTCGTTGTTGCTTGTTGAACTTGTTGACTTTTGATGAGTTTGAGCGAGTGATGCGGGCTGTGAAAAAGTGTGTTGGAAACACAAATTGAGAACCAATCTGCCCCTTATTTATGACCCGTGGCGTTAATATACTGCATCTGTGCCAGCGCGTGATGTAATAAAACTGCAGCTCATTAATAAACAGGTTTTTTTTATATCCATTTTATACAATCCGCCTTCATTTAGCAAGTGCACTCGCCAATTCAGTCGCATCTTCCTCTAACTTAATATGTTAAGGTAAATATCGGATTTCTGCTTACTAAATTATTGTATATATGCTTGCCTATCTACACGGCCTGCAATTTGGTGTGAGGTTGCAGGTATTGCATTTCACGAGTTCACACTTTCTTATAATTAACAAAGGGTTATGCGTATTTGGCGTGCTGTCCAGGGAGAGGGCTCCGAGCTCGGCAAGACTCCCGAGCCCGGGGCAACCCCCCCCCCGTCCGGGGAGAGGGGTCCGAGCTCGGTGTTCAGCCCGGCCCAAAAAGCGCTCCCCCCGAGTGCTTCTCCCCGTGCTGGGGTAGAAACTATGCTGAAGGTGCGAGGTCGGGGTGGCGGAGGGATGCTGAAAGTCGAGAGATAACGAAGGTAGGGCGTACTTGGTTATTTATGGGAGTTTTCTCTTGTGCTGATTGGATAAATGGTGTAATCACTAATGATGAACTGGCCGTGTTAATTATCTGTGCGTGCTCCTCCCGAAATTTGTTTGTAAACATCACATAGTGTTAACTCCCGCTAGTGCCACGTTCGGTAAATTCCCACTCACTTATAAGACACGCGATCTGCGCTGCCTCGTCTCTCTCTCGTGTGCGTTCTGCAGCAGTCACTTGGATAAGTCTTTGTTGCTTTTTGACTTTTGATGAGTTTGAGCGCATGATGCGTGCTGTGAAAAAGTGTGTTGGAAACACAAATTGAGGACCAATTTGCACCTTATTGATGACCCGTGGCGTTAATATACTGCATCTGTGCCAGCGTGTGATGTAATAAAACTGCAGCTCGTTGATAAACTTTTTTTTAAAAATCCATTTTATACAATCCGCCTTCAATTAGCAAGTGCACTCGCGCATAAACAATTCTCAATTTCAACACTTTTTATATATTTGTTCAGTACTCTTTCCACCACTGATGGGGGGTAGTGATAAGACACAAGATAAAGATCAATTAGACATGTCACAAAAGTTTTTTTTGCAACACATGCCCTTGTTTCTGGTTAAAAGTTTGAAAAGAAAGTACCCTCCATTTAGGTTGACTTGGTTTAACCCCACTGAAAGGCCTCTGTATAAGGTTTTGAAACTTAACACTTAATCATAAGACCTTCTGGAACCCCATGACATCTCATGCTCATAAAGAGAAAATCCATTCTCTTTTCTTTCCCCCTCTCCTTGTCAAGGAATAAACTCTCGCTCTGTAGCGATTCTGAGCCAGTCCGAAAGGGCATTAATCTATCTGCAAGGTCACAGGCACCGTTAAGGCGCAGTATTATTTGTGAGATAAATGTATAATTACCTCACTTCTTACATCAGTCAATTAATTATGCATTTGTTCAACATTCTGTCAGAGCGGACGGACCAAACCAAAGCAGGGGACTCTGGATGCCATCAAGTGTGTGATTACCGAGGAAGGTTTCGCAAAAGTCTGTGCCGTCAGATTATCTTTTCCGCAGTTTTGTCTGAATTTAGTGGAGATACGCCATCATAGCCAAAGGATGTCATAACATAAGAGCTAATTAAGAGCCAGCTGCTCATTTAAGATTTGTAGCTTTTTGCTTGTTTATTTAACAAGCAATTACACACTAAAAAGAAAAGAATTCCTCTGAGAAAATGTGATTAAAATATGAATATGATTTCTTTTTCAGATAGTGTGCACTCCTGGGCATTTCAAATGGAGGGCTGTTGCAACGGTGGCTGTGTCTGAAAAAATATAAGGATAAGCATGTTTTTGCTGCATAAATGTCCCATATAACTGTGCAATGGCATCTGAAAAAGCGGTTGAAAGGATTATATTGTAATTGCTTCCTTGGTTATGACTAAAGTTCAAATTTAAAATTTAAGGTTGTCTCGTTTTAGCTTGGAATTGATTACCGCACTGTTTTACCACCTGCGGATCCAGTCAGAAACATACCCATCCCAAGAGCCAATCAGCTCTTTACATACCTTTGAAGCAGCCAATCAGCATTAAAGAGCTGCTGCTTGGTTAATCCCAACTCCTCTGATCCTAAAAGTGGATGTGATGTATGGAAGGAAGGTAAATAGAAGGAAGAGAGCACATTTTTTCCTCTTGCCTTGCTCAGAATTCACTTATCCCAAATCTCTCTGGCTCCTAACCGATAACAAGAGAGGGTGCAGGCAGCTTAATGCACCAACAAATCCTTCCCCATACGCACCGGTGCCGATTCATTCAACACACTCATATTGTGTGCTGAATGTCTGCGCACTTCTGGATTAGAAATCCTTCAAAAAAGCTTTTTAATTTTTCTCATTTGAAATAAAGTGGCCTAGATACCGAAGTTCAGTTTTATGGCTGACCTGTCAGCACTGTTATCCTATCATGGAGCTAAGAGATAGAGCAGCATTTTCTATGTGTCTGTCTGAAAGTGTGAGTCGGTGAACAAATGGCTGCTCTTATTTCTCTCTTATGAGAACTCAAAATCCATAAAACTTAAAGTCACAGACTATATCAATATAATAGTAGTGATGCATATTTGATTTGCAAAAACACATTCACTCAATGTAACATTCAGCATCTATGCTTAAGATGCTACTTGAACTCCACTGAACCGAGTTTACTACCGAGCAAAATGTTTTTCCACAGTCATTTTTTTTCTAGTTCTTTACAAATGATAATTTCCTCTCATTCATGGAAGATAATTTCTTCTCAAGAGTAATTGGTATCAAACTGAGTGATGGTGTGTATTTGCGTGTGAAAGTCAGTGGTACTCCACGGCTACATACTTATATTCTTGTAATGTCTCATAAGTAGCCTACTGTGCACTATTCACACATACACTAATGTGGATTAAGCCTCAAACCCCAGTGAGCTCTGCCGTCAAATGCCGGCTGACACAGGCACACTAAGGGGGTGACATTGCCAGAAGTCTCATTTGCAATCTTATTTTAACTACTATACAGTTTCTGCAGAGAGAGTTTACAAAACTTGGACCAAAATGATTCTTGTATATTTTGTGTGAAGCTATGTTAAATATTGTAGTCTTTGTTTCAAAACCTACATTCCAAAATGGAACCTTATAAGTGACTGAACATTCTACATTAGCAGCAACTCGATTGGGAGCAATTTGATGTGCAATGTAGATTTGACTCCCAATTTATTTATACAAAATTAGCTGTTAGCATTTTGCTAAACTAAAAGGTAAAAAATGCCATTTTTACACTTCTTTTCTACCTTGCTGTAGTGAAGGGATACAAATTAAATTTCTCTTGCTTAGTCCACCATCTTGGATGTGTATTATAAGATTTCCTTCTTCGATAAGGATACTTGTGCTGCCTTAGAATCTGTGTTTTTGCTTTGAGAGCATACATGCCTTAAAATGCCCTTATGTAGGAATTTTCACAGTTACAGTCTATTCAGAGAGTTTTTATGAAACTGGGACCTGAAATGTTCATATATGGAGGACTTGAACATACGCGTTTGCTCCCCTGCTATGTTAAATATTGAAAAAAAATAAATAGATAAAGATGTTAGATGCCATGTGACAGACCTGATGTAAAGTGTAATCGTCACAGGATGTGAATTTTATACGTTGTAACTGCAGTGTTGAGTATTGAGGGAAGAAAATCTACAAAAAAACGTTCACACTATCATTTGCAGCAGAGGCTAAATAATGTTTCATTATTGAAAAAGTGAAAGACACATTGTTGTGTGCATGCACTTGAGTGACTGGCCCTCTTGTTATTCTGAGACTAGATGTAATTTTACAGCAGACACAATCAGTGGAGTGATAAGTGTTTTGTATTGTGAAAGTAAACCTGCTGGAAATGACAGCAGGAACAGGAGATGCTCATGTGTCACGTAGGAGTCACTCACCCTTGCGCTCTGTCCAGCAATAAGTTGGTCATCTTCTGTCTGGACGCTGGTGCGGCTACGGGCGTCATAGTCTTCTTGTTCAAAGTCAGAATCATCTTCCAACTCTTCTGGAGTCTGGAAAAGAGAAAGAAAAAAAGACCATTCTTGTCACACCTTTGTGATGTTTCACTGAAAAAATAAATACTTGAAGAAATAAAAAAACATAAAAAGTGTATTTTTCTTATTATTTGTTGGAAAAGAGCAATCAGTAGGTTATTTAAAATTCACATTTTGCACATACTGGGTTTGGGATGACAGAGTGAGTACAGTGAGTGATACATTTTTGAGTGAGCTATTCCTTTTAAGGTTTCCTATATTTAATTTTTACTTTCAGTTTCAAAACTGGTCTGGAGAGACATTAACTTGTGGGTGTTGCCACGCAATGAGGGGCAAAAGACCTCTGATCCAACATAAAGACGGGTCAACCATTAAACCAGTCAAATCTCACTAAATAATTCATTCGTCCCACAGTTTGAGTTACAAGTGACTTGCATCATTGTTCTTCAATTCCCTTTTGGCTTTCTTGTTCCCTCTTAAAATGGGATCAAACAATATGTGAAGGGGGAAAAAGCCTGTAGGTTTTTCGGGGTTTAGATGTGATCTGTTTTCTTGTATTCTGCCTACCAGTAGTTTCAACATCAGTCCCACCAACTGCCTAATGAGCAAATTGGAGACAAAGAAAAGACAGTGTATCTTGACAGCCGCCACTGTTTCAGACACTCTGAGCGGCAGTGGCACTAACTACCGATTGAGATATACTATAGATCGAATCAGCTAAGTAACTTACTGCAAACTGGCAAAGTGTTCTTTGTTACGTGTTTTAATGGAGATCCCAGTGGATAGAGATTTCACATAGACATACAAGTAGGAATGTACATTTGTGCACAAAACCATCTTGATTTGATTCGCGGGATACAATCCTTGACAAATAACTGTGGAATTTTCATTTCACTTCTACTCTGGGAGCAGTACTATTTTCAAACCTTAAAAGCAGCCACTATCACATGGCGATTGCAATGGCTTTTCTAGGCAGCAGAAAGCATACACACTCTGTATGATTTATCTTTGTGATTCATTTTTGGGGTGGGGGGTGGTTTGGAGAATCAATATACAAGTAAATATAAGTAGGATCTCTATTTACAATTATCACTCTGTTCCAAGCCATCTCCAAGCTCAGCTTGACGTTATTTACTGACAACACACTGTTCAATATTACTTGATATTCCCACGGAAGAAGTGTGCATCTTAGAAAATGTATTTTTGCAACAAAAAGACAAGTGTTTATTAGTCATATTGAACCAAAAACATTATTGGTAAATAGAATATACACAACAGGCAAAGGCATAAACAAAATAACTTATTCTTATTGTATACCAAGGACATGCTGAATACCACATAAATAATAACTTGTAGCATTAATTCATAATCTAGTGCATCTACTTGTTATCTTCTATGTCAGGGGGTTTCAAACGTTACAGACCCAGGGACCCCCAATAGAAAAAGCTAGATTTTTCTAGAAACACTTGTAACTTTCGTTAACAATATTAAGTTATATTACATTACTACATTACATCAGGGGTTTTCAAACTGGGGTTAAGGAAACTCCCAAGAGGGGATACTATTACAAAATGATTCGTTTTAGGGGTATTTTATTATAAACCTGAAGATAAACATTTTCAATTCAAGTAAATACTCTCAAGATTATATTTTAGTAATTTGCTTTGGCTTTATTACAGTGACAATATAAAAGCCAATAATTTCGTTTTTGAAATATGTTTTCTTTACAATATCACTCTCACTACTTTTTCACAGAGTATAACATATTCTTTATATTGGATCAGTATATTTAGGGGTCCCTGGCATCAAAAGCCCTGCATTACATAATGCTTAACAGTCCATTAGTTAATGTTCACTCAATAATTTGACAATTAAAAGACAATTTGAGTTTTATATATCCACAGATCCCCTGGAATATGTTTGTAGACCTCTCAGTTGAAAACCCTGGCTCTGTATGATGAAGTCATAATCTGCAACATTATTTTCACATGAAATGTGTTTAATGTGTTGTTTTGTTATTTATCACACAAACCACTTGGGCAATAAGCACAGTGAAATCCCTGCTTGTGAATAGCAAGGACCTTGTGTGGTCCACTAACTTATACGATACTCACTCTTATCATAAGGACTGCTTTCCTGATGTCACGCACTCCGTCGTAAACGAGACGAGAGGCGTCAATGAACTCGTTCTCTTCAAATGGCTGCGGGGGGCTGGTGCTAAGAGCCTCGATGGCGACCTCAACCTGCTCTGCAAAGCGTGGCATCACTGGTGAAAAAGAAGGACGCAGAGAATTGAGTTGAGCAAGAGGCTGAGAGAAAGCAAAAACAGAAAGACAGATACACAGAAAAACATTTTTGAAAAAAAGGGATTACATACATCCCTCAAAAGCCTGCATTCCCCTCAGGTGCCAAACATGTCAGAGAGAAGATATAGTGAAAGGTGAGAAAAATTGAGAATATGTGATCTTAAGAAGCTAAGTGTCGAAATTCAGGCAGGCCCATCTATTTCTGCCGTCTCCTCCCTCTCAGTCAGGCCCGAGGACATGGAGCAAGACGAGAAAATGTCACCCTGAAAATAAGTGGAAGGGGCGCCCTATGTTTGCCAATTAACCACTTCACCTTGCTGGGAACATATGACTATCATTGCTAGACACTAATAATATAATAATAATAATTACGTCACTCTCTACCCTCCTTCAATTTACCGTCTTGTTCCTCAGTAATGGGCACTAAACGCTGGCTGCAATAAGGGATTGTTTGACGAAGACAAGAGTCGAGTACGAACAATGTTGACAGACATTGATTGAGTGCAGCTAGAGGGTTGGGAAAGGTCTACTAATGTGACATCAGTTTGATCTGTTTTCATGATGAGCCGTGTTTCAACATTTACACTGACAAAATACTTGTAAGTAAATTTAATTTATGTGAAATGTCAATATAAAATGTTAATATCATTTTAGAGGGCTCCGACAACCTTATTGTGAATCCTAAGCTTTAAACCTTGATGACTCCAGAGTAAATAATAGAGCTGATGATTTAATAACTGGACTGCACAAATCAAGTGCGTTCCTTTGTGCTCCCCGGCCCACTGATTTACACTCAACCTCCAGACCTGACACTGAATGACCTGCCTGTATACTCGATGAGGAAGGGGGAAATATCCGAAGTCTTGCGTTTCCATGGCAATGTCACTGGTGGAGGGAGACCGTATTGTGATCTAACCCTGACATCAAGTCACACTCATATCAATGCCAAGGACCACTTGGTGGATGATGAAAAAAAGATGGGCACAGTAAAAAGCCTCGTATTAAACCCTTGAGCAAGCTCCAAAGTGATGCTCTTAAAATATTCAACAAATGTATCAAGGAGGGGGAGGTCTCTAGTTTTTTAAAAGCCAGGAACTAGGATATTATGACCCAAGGAACACTTCTCCGTGGGGAAGGTGGGTCTTATGAGGACACTACTGTGACAAGAAAATTCTAGAGTGCTGACTTCAGCCATCTAACCAAATCAAAGCCCAGAGAGCCTTTCACAATAATAGCGGATGCAGATCTCCAGGGAAAAATTGGTCTTGTGATTTTTCATGATGGTTTTGATTACAGGCATCTGACTTGAGATTAACTTTAAAAGGGGACCAGTATAAGATCCTCTCTGACAGCCATTTTGCCTATTTGCCTTCTTAAATGGACAAGTTCAGATTTGAATTTCAAATGAACACATACTTTAAGAAATACAAAATTATGCAAAACATTCAAAAAGCTGCGGTAAAGGCTCTTTATTTGATTTCCTTTCTTCTTTCTAACCCCATCTTGCTTTAACACATATTTAATTCATTTTAATCCACTTATTGGAGAGGCGTAAAATGAGCTTAGGGGAATTTTGCTGTGACTTTTAAATAGAAATATTTCAAGCCATACTTCAAGCCATTAATGAATAAAGTTGCTGCTAGTGAGGAGCAAATTTAACTCAGACCAGTGAGAAATGATGAAAGGAGCTAATAAAAACCATGTTGGAAGGGATTGTTTTCTTTAAGTGTTTAACTCCAGATAAAGCAAGCAAGCAGTCAGATCTGTTCTATGAGCCTTCAAATGGTGTTTTCCGATATTGCAAAATGTTGAGGTGATTTGTATGATGCATGCTCAAACTGGGTTTTTCTGTTTGAGAGGCTGAGGTCAGACCAGCCTAATGGGCTCAAAATGAAATAGTTGAAAAAACAATGAGACATTCCTAATGCTAATAGGTCTTACAACACACTGAAAGTAATTTGAAATGGAGAAGGACAACAATGAGGTCACTTGTACTTTGGTTTCACTTACATTTTGGTCCTTAGGCTGTAGAATTAGTTAGCACTGCCCTTTCTTTAGGATCTGCATTTGTTCTTATGTTTTCTTTTTCAATAACAAAATACTGGACTCATTGTAGTAGGCAGGCACTGACTAATTCTATTATCCTTGTTTCTGCAAGCGCTGCCTCCTGTGTCTAACCAAGCAGACACTTGGGTCGTGACATGCTGAGGAAAAAGTTTTTGTGGGGTCATTTGGCTGTATGAAATTATTTCTTTTTTTGGTACTTGAGCAAACATGGCCTTCAACCTGTCAGTGAAACATTATATTTGCCATAAAAATCATGTGCGAGTCTGTGTGTGTGTTAGACGGAGGGCAGTGATTAGGTGGCCATATTTCATCTCTGCATGGTCACCCTTTGGCATGAGCCCTACTCACTCTGCCATACTCCATGACAGTATTGCTACTGCTGCCTTCTACTTGGCACTATTACATCAGCCATATTTCTAATGTTTAATCTACTGGGAGCCTGAGCATAACCTTAATAATGAGGTAATTTTTCCCGCATGAAGATTAGTTTGGATCGGGAAGAGGATGGAAAGGATAAAGAGAGAGGGGAAAGTCATCACAGCTGTGCTATTAGACTATTGATTTCCAAGCTCAAGGACACGATTCGAGATTTGTGAGCACTATGGGCTGAAGGTCCTTTAGCGGTGTATCTTTACAGACTTCGGACCAGCTGCACTTCTGTTATATGTACACTTGCTTGGGGGGAAAAACAGGATAAAGTTTATGTTCTAATTAGGCTCAAATATGTCCATCTGCCGATAAGGAACTAAACCAAAAAGTTGAAGAAATTGATAAGAAAGTGCCAGACACGGTTGGAAATCAAACAGCTAGTCTTTACTAACTTAGTAGTTCATTGGATTTATAGCCTGACCTTGAGTTGTGAGTGATTCAAACTAAGACAAAAAAAACACAAAACACAAAACACAAAACTACAGAGCAGTACCTGCTGTTTTACTTCAGTTGCCCACTGGAACTGTATACTACACCTGTACATTTTCTCCATTATTCAGCTGATTAAAGCCACTTAGTTGAGTGGCAAACATCTTAATTAAATGGAAAACACATTCAGATGATATTCACTTCAAATATGCTAATTGGCTAAGCCCCCACCCCAACGCTATGTCTGGCCTAAACCTGCAAACTTTTGAAATTTTGCATGCCACGTCTTGTGCAATAATGAAAGGTCTAGAAGAATCAATGCTGCAATGCTTTATAGTCCAATTCCATTAATGCAGTGGCACCAAGGCTGTCACTTAAGTTCACAGGGCATGGGACTAAATTTTTATGGGTGGCCCGCCCTCCCCTGGGCCAAATGAGTAGGCTATATTACAGAGGAACTCAGTGGGACCATCTCATTAAAGGGCATGGAACAACTTCTCCAGTTGCCCCTTTCCCTGACGACAGCCCTGGGTGGCAACAACATCCCAAAACAAAGACAGAAGCAGAGAAAAAGTGAAATCAAATTAAAAGTACCACCTCATCAATGTGAATACAGACAAGATGAGAGCCAGTCTGGGCGTCTAGCCCTTTCACAATTCAATCATCACTCTCAATCGAGCATGCAGATATTTCTCTTGGTTTGCTGAAGCAACTAGCAGAACAGTTTTTTACATTCAAGCTGAGCGAGCATTAACTGTTCAACTTGTGATTTACGGAAAAGAGTGTGCTCTCTTTATATAAAAAAAAGACAAAAGTAGGTAATTTATTTTCAATTTACTGAAGACAGTTATGAAATGCTAGTGTTTGGTCCTCATTAAGAGGTAGGTGAAACAGGGTGAATTAAATATAATGTTTCATACTTTTCAG
Source organism: Sinocyclocheilus grahami (assembly GCF_001515645.1). Taxonomy (NCBI): domain Eukaryota; kingdom Metazoa; phylum Chordata; class Actinopteri; order Cypriniformes; family Cyprinidae; genus Sinocyclocheilus; species Sinocyclocheilus grahami. Next base: position 334,847 of record NW_015505832.1, read on the forward strand.
TGAATAAGAGACATGAAGTACATGACTCATTTTGCAGCAGTGTAACACATATGACCATACGGATCGGATCTGAGTGTAAAGTGATTACTGGCTAAGGTCAAATCACCAGACCACTCATTATCATATCACTTTGACTTAATTTAATGCTGTTTTTGACAGAGAAATCTAAATGCTTCATTTAAATATTCTAGTGATGTGAAGGAACAAAAAAACATTATAAGTGGATGATGAGAAGAACTAGGGAAGATCAATTTGGACACATTCAGCTGGTCAGAAGTCACAAATATTCATTGTTTAATTTGTCCTCACTGTCAAACTAGACGTAATAAAATTATTAAATCAGTAATTTATGATAACAAAAATATTGCAGCATCAACCCTTAAAGCAGGACTCTTATTTTCTTCCTCTCATATTCCGCTCACTCTTCTAAACAAAGCCAGCTGTCAAAATAGTCTAATGTAATGTTTTAGACACAACAAGGGAGGCAGGACAAAGCCCCGCCGCCAGAATAATATTTTGAGTGCTCATTTTCCAGCCAGCCTCCATTTGTTGATTCCAAACAATCGTAGAAGTGCATTTAGACGGAACAACTATATCAAAAAGTGTCAGGCTGAGAGATGTTTCTCACACATTAACACCTAAGACAGCAGCCTTTTTGGTTCCTGTCAGATATTGTGTCTTGAAAGCACTGGGAAGGCTATGCACAAATCTCTGAATTACTTGGTATATTTTGGCCCTCAGCCTTGTCTGTCAGTGTCTAAATTGCCGCCTCTTGAAAGTTGGCATTAGACTGTCCAAGGTGGAGGGGTTGGGGGAAAACAGATGAAAAATGAATGAGCAAAGGATGAGTGCCAGAGGAGGAAACAGGTGGTATCTCCGGCCTCACCATCTTTTCTCGTCTGTCTACCCCCTCTCTCCTCTAACTTCCTTCTTCCAAGAGCTTCCTGGCCTCCTCTGTCCATCTGTCCCCATCACTACCATACATTCATGCCTTAGTGAGCATGAGACAAGATCAGGACCCAGGTGCATGTGTGATCTTTGTTCTTACCTGTCTCAGAGAGGAGCTTGATGGACTCAAGAACACGCTCCGTGTAGACGCCAGGTTCATAGTTCTCCATCTCAGCGTTAATAATGTGTACCACACGAGCGGCTCGGCCCCGGATTGCTCCTGCTGTCCTGTCCAGGGTGTCCACATCCCCCTCCTGCAGGGCGATCACACACTTATTCACATCTTCCAGAATGTGGTTCTCTGCGGATAGATGAGATAAAACAATGAGGAAACATTCAAGTATTACTAAAATGTGACATTTTTTAATGCATTGAAGATTAATTATAAGAAAAAGTTTAAAAAGTAGCAAGTTTAAAACATAAAATACATCCCTTTTTTTAAGTATCCAACTGTTAAAATAATTAGTTTAACGGTCAACATTTTCTGAATGTTAATAAACACCTTTTGGTTATGATTTAGGGGAAAAAAAAAACGAACTAACAAAAAACAGACTGAATATTTTACAGCATTGGCTCTAACCATTCCAACGCTCTTCTAATACTACTTGCAAGACGACAGGCCAGTAGCTTTCAAATAAATAAATAAATAAAATAAAATAAAAATCACTGGGTGGACCTAAACAAACACTGGTTTCTTAATAAGGCTGTTATTTGTGTCCTATTTGTCTCCTGTTTAGATTTGTATAACGCAGTGCAGCTGAAGAATAAATGGTCATGTATGGAGGCTTTTAAATTAAGCATAACATGTTTGAAATTAAATTGAAAAACAAAAAAAACAATTGCAGAATATTTTTTCAAGAGACTCAAGAAAAACATTGGCTATTCAGATGTTGTGGTATAGCACATCTGCACTATTATTAGAAATATGTTCAGCCTTTACACTTTCATTTCCTTTTCTATGTCAAAGTATTGATGATTCCCCTGCCTTTTCAAAACACTCTGTTTACAGCTTTTCTGTGAAAGAAATGACAAACAATTGATTTTTCCAAATAGAAAAAAAAAATCAATTATATCTGAATTTTACAAAAGCACATGCAGGGCTCAACAATAAGGATGGCCCATGGCCAGTGTGAGAGTATTTCAGGCCAGCTGACAAATCTGTCACATGCCATATTGGCCCAGTGCTGCATTGTAAATACGTACTGCATTGACTGATCATATACCTGTATTTTCATGTAAACTAAAACTTTTTTGTCTCTAAACTAAAGGTATGTAGTTATATCCTATACCCTTTCTAGAACTATTTTTAACGGGTCCAGCTCCAGTTCTAGATGTAAGGTGGGCCATAAAACTCTCAAGGTGGACTAGACATTCAAATGTATATGTCAGCTGTCCAAATATTTTCTTTCTGAGGCATACAATAATTTGTTGCTCAAAATGTATATTTCTTTTGTGTCCAGTGAAAATGTTGGCAGGGCAAATGCTAATCTAAAATACTGGCCCAGCCAGGCCAGCATTTAGAAAATAATAATAATTATAATAATTATTATTATTATTATTAAAAAATCCTTATTGTCGAGTCCTGACATGTTTTATTCACAAGTTTCCAGGAAAATATTTCCAAACTGGAATGCACTACACCAGTTTCTGGAAAACAGGCGGCGGGCTGCATACCAATATTGCCTCCTACTTCATTTAATACAGCCCACATAGACCTGTCAGATATACAAAAGATCTGGCCCACAACATCCTGGATTCATTCATTCATTTGCTGTGTATTTAGTATTGACTTTTATTATAGTCCCTGCCTTGAAATCCCTGGCTATAGTACAGTATTAATTCTAATATTTTTTGTGCAGGATCCAGACAGGATATACTACACTTCAGCCAGCAAAATACAGCAAAAAAAGAGAGCCAGTTTCTGCAGAGGTGAGAGGAGAGCCAGTTTCTGCAGAGGTAGGAGGTGAGACTGAGAAGTTAACGTGCCTCGTTTGCAAAGAAAATAACTAAATAATTCAGTTTATACAGTAATTGCAAGATGAAACACTTAAGTTAAACATGATTATCTTGTTCATCAGCAAAAATGGGTGAACTATCAGTGAAAACCTCTTCATACGTATTCACAGCATACATTATATTACATATACTGTATACAGATGACAGGCAAGGCATTTACGATGTTTAGTTTATTTTTAATTTTTAAATGCAGTTCTATATATGAACTATAAAAAACCATATGTATGTTTGAGTCCAATGCTCAAGTGAAACTACACTGAAACAATAACTGGGACCAAGTGTATGTCCATTGTAAATTCAATAATCTTTTTCATGAATGCAGTGTGAATACAGCAATACAGTGTGAACACGGTTTCAAAGCAAGGCTACACATGCAAAGGGTCATAAATGTTCATATTTATGTTGAATTATATGGCCATTTACATTCATATTGGATGGACATTCACATTCAGGATAATGGGATCTTGATGGTGGAGGCAGCTGACATTTTAGAGTGTCCATTATAAAGAGGGATAAATAGACATGGGTATATTCTACGGCTGTACTCAGGGTGGAGAGTTTAGATGTCAAGAGGAGGATGATGGATGTTCACATTAAAAAAAATCTATGCTTCAAAAGCTCTTAAAGCCTTAAAATGTTTTAATAGTATGTATAAAGAAAGGTTGCTTGATTTCCTGTTCACCAGCAGGCAATAAATACTCAATGGAGGTCTCACAAAAACAGAATACACACACATACACACACACACATACATATATATATATCGCTTTTTTATGTGTTTTTTTTTGCCGTATTTTGCTCGCTGAAGTGTAGTATATCCTGTCTGGATCCTGCACAAAAATTATTAGAATTAATACTATACTATAGCTAGGGACTTCAAGGCAGGGACTATAATAAAAGTCAACCTTACCCAGCAAATTAATGAATGAATCCTGGATGTTGTGGGCCAGATCTTTTGTATGTCTGACAGGTCTATGTTGGCTGTATTAAATGAAGTAGGAGGCAATATTGGTATGCAGCCCACCGCCTGTTGTCCAGAAACTGGTGTAACTGGTTCATGTTAAATTAAGAAATATTTCACCATTTAAACATGTATACAATATGTTATATTAAGAACTGTAGTTAATGAAAATAAAGTCAATAATCCTGTAATCCTGTGGTTATGTGGAATATTTTACATTTCGATGATTTAATTATCTGTAAGTACTTGTTCATGTATGAAATGAAAAAGCTTGTATTTTTTTGTAAACAAACAAGAAAGAAAATAAAAGAGCGAATTTGCCTTTGTTCCACATTTCGTGTATGAAGCTTCCCCTCGCCTCACACACACACAAATCAGTAGCCTATCCACCAATTACAGAAGTAGATTATTATGGATAACATGCATATCTAATTTCTTACTTTTATTATAATTTTATATTTAGCCTAAAGATGATAAAGTTATTGACATTATCATTATTTTATGTGCTTTTTCATGAAATACATGCATGCTACAGGTCAGCACAAATGTCTTTCATTGGCGAGTGAGGAGGGGGATCTGCCAAATGAGAATATATATATATATATATATATATATATATATATATATTTTTTTTTTTCATTTTACCTGAAACAGACAAGAAGTCATCCACAGAAGTGATGTCATCAACGGCCTCGGTCAGGATGCGTACTTGCTTCTCCCACTGGTCCTTGAAAACATCCATGTTGTCCTGAGCCACCTTGCTTTGTGGGCGTGCGGCCAAGGTCAGGGCGGCATTGATTACCTGAGAGAAGGAACATGTTATGATTCTGAACCTTACCTAAATCTGAGAAAAACTACAAAAATTATTGTAGAGTCATGCTGCTGACAAATGGTATAAACACGAGTGAAACCAAGTCTTTTTTTTTTAATCTAACCATGTGCATATTTTCAAATCAAATTATGTAGTTGCACATTTTTGCTTTCCTTATAAAACGAACTGTACCAGCGCATCAGTGAGCAGCAGACAGCCCACCCCGATGCTTTTCTCATCTTGGCTGGGGATTTCAACCACGCAGACTTAAAGAGTGTGTTCCCAAAAATACACCAACACATAAACTTTCCAACTTGGGGAAACAACATTCTAGACTTTGTTTACACCACCCAGAAAGGAGCTTACAAGGCTCCCCCCCTCCCCCACCTCGGTGCCTCAGACCACATCACTGTCATGCTAATGCCTGCGTACAGACCACTTGTTAAAGTCACCAAACCAGTTCACAAACAGATACAAGTGTGGCCGGAAGGGTCGTCAGAGGCTCTTCAAGACTGTTTTAACACCACTGACTGGAATATGTTTAAGCAGGCTGCAACATACAATAACCCCACAGGCCTCCAGGTGTACTCAGAGACTGTCACTGCCTACATCACCAAGTGTATTGATGATGTAACAGTCACAAAGACCATCACTATCCGGGCCAACCAGAAGCCGTGGCTAACAGGAGAGGTCTACGGACTCCTGAAGACGCGGAACGCTGCCTTCAGAGCTTGAGATAAGGTGGGCCTGAAGACAGCTAGGGCCAACCTTTCCCGCGGGATCAGAGAGGCAAAAAGACAGTACTCCAGGAGGATAGCCCATCATTTCAGCGACAGCAGAGACAGTCGGAGCCTGTTGCAGGGGATACAGACCATTACGGACTACAAGCACCCACCACGCACCTGTGACAGCCCCATCTCTCTGCTGAACGAACTGAACATCTTCTTTGCTCGCTTTGAGGCACAAAACAGCACCACTGCACAGAAGACTCCACCTCCTCCCGGCGACCAGGTGATGCCTCAGCAGGATCAACGCACGCAAAGCTCCGGGTCCTGACATCATTCCTGGGCGTGCACTGAGAGACTGTGCAGTAGAACTCACTGATGTCTTCACAGATATTTTCAACATCTCGCTAAGCCAGGCTGTTGTCCCCACATGCTTCAAAGCTACCACCATCATTCCAGTCCTGAAGAAGTCGTCTCCATCCTGCTTCAATGACTACCGTCCAGTTGCACTTACCCCCATCCTCATGAAGTGCTATGAACGGCTAGTCATGCACCACATCAAGTCTGCCCTCCCCCCTCCCTGGACCCCTTCCAGTTTGCATATCGGTCCAACCGCTCGACCGATGACGCCATCGCCACTACCATCCACTCAGCCCTCACACGCCTGGACAAAAAAGACTCATACGTCAGAATGCTGTTCATAGACTACAGTTCAGCATTCAACACAATCATCCCTCAACAGCTAACTGGTCCAGCTGGGGCTCAACACTTCGCTGTGCAACTGGCTGTTGGACTTTCTGACTGGAAGACCTCAAGACCTCAGGGTCGGCAGCAACACATCCAGCACCATCACACTGAACACTGGGGCCCCCCAAGGATGTGTGCTGAGCCCCCTCCTCTTCACTCTGCTGACCCACGACTGCACACCGTCACACAACTCCAACCTCCTTATTAAGTTTGCGGATGACACGACTGTAGTGGGTCTCATTAGCAACAGAGACGAGACAAACTATAGGAGCGAGGTGAGCCCCCTGGCCGGGTGGTGCTCTGACAGACTCTCCCACTCCCCCCTCCCTAATACACACACACACTGTCACTTCAATCCATCTAAATAAGCTCTTTTGCACTACAAATCATTATATCTGCACAGTTGTCTACTTCACTGGTTTGCACTCTATCTGCCATGTGCCTTGTGCTGCTTTATATATATTTTTTTACATTTTACCTTATTTGTATATTTGTATAGTTGTATTTTATATTTAATCTGTATATCTGTATTTATGTTCTACTGTTAATGTTATCTGTATGGACCAAGGGTCTGAGAGTAACGCAATTTCAATTATCTGTGTGTATGTGCTGTACATGTGGAAGAACTGACAATAAAGCAGACTTGACTTGACTTGACTTGAAAACTATAAGCCTCAGAATACCTGCTGCTTTTACAACTTTGAGTCACATGACGATTCATAAAATCTTAGATCTAAATTGATAATCGATGGCGCCGACACTGATGGCTGCCTCCGTGGCGTGCTCCACAGTTGTTTTTATGTTTTTGTTAGTTTGTCCTGTCTTTAGTTATATCCCAATCAGTTTCACCAGAGACGAATTGCTGGACATTCGGAAGTACACACCACCCGATATTTCACCGGAAACTCGCTGATCAGATCACAGACACAGAACAACAACACCAGGACTCTGTTTTAATCATTCTCGGGGACTTTAATAAAGCAAATCTCTCCCGTGAACTGCCAAAATACAGACAGCACATCACATGTCCCACCAGAGACAGTAATATATTGGATCACTGTTACACCACAATAAAGACTGCGTATCACTCTGTTCCACGAGCAGCTTTGGGGCTCTCTGATCACTGTTTGGTTCATCTTATACCGTCCTACAGGCAGAAACTGAAATCAGCTAAACCTGTATTAAGGACTGTAAAAGATGAACTAATGAAGCAGAGCAGGATTTAAAAGCTTGTTTTGACCTCACTGATTTGAGTGTTTTTGAAGCTGCTGCCACCGATCTGGACGAGCTAACAGAGACTGTAACATCTTATATCAGTTTCTGTGAATATATGTGCATTCCTACCAGGACTCATCTAAGCTACAACAACGACAAACCGACAAACCATGCAAAACTCAGACAGCTTCGTCAGGTCAAAGAAGATGCTTACAGGAAGGGGGAAAATGTCTTGTATAAATGTATAAACAACA
>NW_015505832.1:347284-348015 GCF_001515645.1 Sinocyclocheilus grahami
CAGAAAAGGAAAAAAGCACCAGGCCCAGATTGTGTTACATCAGTCTGTCTGAAATCCTGTGCTGACCAGCTGGCCCCCATCTTCACACAAATCTTCAACAGATCTCTGGAGCTGTGCGAAGTCCCTTCATGCTTCAAACGCTCCACCATCATCCCCATCCCAAAGAAATCCAAAATTACAGGACTTAATGACTACAGGCCTGTGGTTCTAACGTCTGTAGTCATGAAGTCTTTTGAAAAACTGGTGCTGGCCCACCTGAAGGACATCACTGGACCCTTGCTGGATCCTCTTCAGTTTGCCTACAGAGCAAACAGGTCTGTGGACGATGCAGTCAACATGGGACTGCATTATGTTCTGCAACATCTAGACAGACCAGGGACTTATGTGAGGATCCTGTTCGTGGACTTCAGCTCGGCCTTTAACACCATCATCCCAAACCTCCTCCTGCCCAAACTAACTGAGCTCTCCGTGCCCACCTCCGTCTGTCAGTGGATTAGCAGCTTCCTGACAGACAGACAGCAGCTAGTGAGGCTGGGAAAAGTCACATCCAACACCCGCACCATCAGCACTGGAGCTCCTCAGGGCTGCGTTCTCTCCCCACTGCTCTTCTCCCTGTACACCAACGACTGCACCTCTAAAGACCCCTCTGTCAAGCTCCTGAAGTTTGCAGACGACACCACACTCATCGGCCTCATTCAGGACAGTGACGAGTCTGCTTACAGACAGGAGGT
>NW_015505832.1:348241-357383 GCF_001515645.1 Sinocyclocheilus grahami
TATCATGTATGTAACTTACATGTGACTTATCAGGTCTTAATCATTTATTGTGTATGTATTTTTAATAACTATTGAATCGCTTAATGGTTCGTATTCAGGTTTGGTATGTGTGAGTTTGAGAATTCATGCTTGTTACTGTGCTAATTAATAGTGTTTTCACAATATTTTGGATATAAATATCCCTTGCAGAGTTGATGTCATACGGCTCGTTCACTGAATCGCTGGCCGTCTTAGTGATCAGCCGTAAAACAGTGATTCTGTCTAAATGCACTTACATATTATTGGTGGAGTTCCCTTTAAAATCTTAAATGATTCCCTTTGAGCTAAATTATTATCACTGTTTCCCTTACAATATATTTGTGTTAAAATAATTATATTATAATTGTATTAGAGTCTTACACACATGTTATACAGTTAATCTGAGTTGTGAATTAATTTGAGTGCTGACAGCTATTATGGGAGTGGTTTGATGGAGCGCAGGAGATGCAGATAACTTGATCTTGACCCTTAAGAAACTTTAATTAATGCTGTCACATACAGGGGCGCGGGAAGATGTTTTCGTTTGGGGGTGCTGTGTGTGTCTATGTTGGGTGAAAGGGGGGCGGGGGTTTATCTCATTTGACAACTCCACAAAGCACTACGTCTCCATCTCCTGAACACCTGACAATAACTGTGGAACACACACTATTTATTCACTCATACACTTGTTTATCTAACACACATACTCAGTCTATATTTCAATTTGCACATAATATACCTGTACATACAACTGTCTATTGTTATATACCTGTACATACAATTGTCGAGCTGTATATTTTTATTCCTTATTTACTTTATTTTTTATTATCTGTGTTATTTTGTTCTGTCACTGTCATTCTGTTACACTGTGGAAGCTTCTGTCACGAAAACAAATTCCGCATATGTGTAAACATACCTGGCAATAAAGCTCATTCTGATTCTGATTCTAAAAGTCCCTTGTGGATAAAGATTTGTGAAAATGTGCCTTTGCCAAACTCTCTAGTCCTTTACACTGCTGAGAGAAAACACAACTCACAATTACTTCCAGCGTTTTCTAGGGTAGCTACACTTGCAGGGGGTCACTTTATTTGAGTCAGAATGTGAGATCTGTTAGAAGGAATTGCTGTGATAATGTAGTGGAATTATACTGGAACCTTTAATTCCAGTCCAACATTACACATAACCAATTTCCATGGCCAGTTCAGATTACTTTCTGACACTTATTATGAAGAATTGATAAGTGCACGTTACTCCAAAGAGATTTCTGAATGCCTCAACTTTGCTGAAGTCACCAAGATTTATTTTCTTCTTTTTTTTCATTAGTCTCTTCACTTTGGAGACAACTTTTCACAATTCAATCAATTCTCAATGGATAAAATCATTGCTCTACATTTCTCATAAACACATCCAAAAAAAAAAATTGCCAATGCCATTTCATGCTGACATTTTGAATAGACCATACTATTCTTATACCATTTATAATACACATTCCCCCAAATTATTATCACTGTGCATGTTGTTTCTTAGAAAAATGGTGAAATGTTAACCAAGCCTTTTTATATTTCCAATAGATTTTTCCTTTGACTGATTCCTCACATTTTTTTTTCTGAATGGGTTACGAACAGCTTTTCATGTTAACTTTGAATAGCTGAAAAAAATCTGATGTGAGTCATATTTTAATAAAAATGATGGGTCTGGATATGTGCCTGGCTATGCTCTTCTCCATCATTTGAGGAATAACTGCTGCCATCATCAATAAAAAATATACACCAGCATCTCTCCTAAAGGATATTCTGTGCTTTCCGTGGCTGGTAATAGTGCAGTGGTAGTTGTGGCAGGCAAATAGTGCTATATGGAATAAATATCATTGCAAATAAGGTGCATTATAGTGAATAAGTGGCACAATGTGTTTAGTGAATTACTATTTGTCAGCACCATAAAAAACTTCTGCAAGAAGTTATAGAAAACTGAATAGTGGATGCATAGCAAAGGTTCAGGCCATTTACCTGAGGACACAGGCTATCGATCTGTGTAGCAGCCATGCGCACTAACTTCACACCCTCCTCGTTGTTGGAGATGGAACAGGCGAGGTTGGCAACCTAAAAAAAAGAGTGAGAGAGAGATATATTAGGGGGTCATTTGTATATCGAGGTTACAGTATAAAGTGACCTTGTGGTTCTGGTTGCCAGTTTTCTGTAAATCAGGCAGGTTAAACTAGCATTTGGACAGGGACAAATAAAGCTCCCGAGCTGAGTGCACACATATACAAACACACAGTCCGTTTTGCTGTTCATGTTTGAAGCTATCAGTGCTGTGTGCAATGGATAAGGATTTAATGCTTGGCTTGAGAAGGCAATGTCAGGGCAAAATATGTACAGAGAGTTAGGGCTCATTCAAGTGTTAGATTGGTATTTGTTATTTCCCAGCGTGAAGAACATGATTTGTTGGTCCCTCATCCCCTATGCTCCCCCGGCCCCAAATCATCTCGCCTTGCTCTCTCTTTTAATATTTTAAAAATAGCTTCTATTTGAATAATTGACATCACACACTGTAATTTGAATTTTTACCAGCCAATCTCCTGGACATATTAGAGGTTGCCTCTTCATGTTCTCCTCTGAAGCAACAGAAGGACAGTGGTTCGTTCGTGTGCGCCATAGAGGCTCCCATCTCGAAAACACAATTACCCCGAAAATGTCAGTAGACACGGAGAGGGGTCCTAATTGGAGGTTGCCACAGTTCTGTTATTCACTCATAAAGTAGTCATTTTTCCATCTGAAATTTCCACCACAAGCACTTTGGTGGAATAACCAGGGTTCATTACTGAACTTCACATGCACATGTAAATCATTAGGCCAGTCTACCAAGGAAAAAAAAAAAAGAGAGAAAACGTATAATTAAACTAGCAGATGGCTCCTCTATGTGCAATACCTCCTTGTCTAATTTATCAGGTTACCCATCATGCAGTGCATCTGGCAACGCCGGATCGGTGCATATATGTGAATACACGTGTGTGATGAGAAAAGGTCTCTCTCTCGTGTTTGCTCACTTCCATCATAAGAAAAGCATCTGCGCAAGGAGCGCTGGCCAGATCGGATGCTAAAAACCTGGCTGCCTCCCCCTCCCCTGCTGCCAAAAATGTCGGATCTGACAGAAAACACCGGAATATTGCTCAGAAAGTTTATAATTTTGTGACATGTCAGACCTCGATGAAAGGCACTAATAGGCGTGCCAGTCCTGTTTTGATAACACTCCAGAATTGGTGTTCCAAGCATCTCGTCCTCTGCTGGTAAATCAGATTACACAGCAGCCACGAGTAAGGATTTTGACGGCGCTAAACTGACATATGCCTGCTGGCAAATGCAATATGTCTGAAGCCGTATCAGCGGGCGTCTCTTCTTTTTTTTAAAGGTAAATCGCGGCAAATCAAATCGGTGTTAGAAAATTCTTGCTTACAGCCCTTTTCTCCTGTTTACCCCTGACAGCTCTGAATGCTTTGATGGATCGCTCTTGCGTTTAAGTGTGTGCTTGCATGTGTAAAGACTGAAATGCTTGAGGCTTGCAAATGATGATGTGTGCATAAGAGTACCAGTGGGGGGAAAAAAAGGATTAATTGATGCATCAAGATTCTTTCTCAGACGATTCTTGATTGATTCACAAAAATTCATCAAATCATAATTATTAATAATTATTTTTTAATGCAGCATAGAGGCAACACATATATGTTTACAGATCCCATTCGAGAGACACAATGTACCACATGCTTGGAAGCTTGTGTTTTGGAACTGAATTGAATGGAACTCTCTGATTCATGTGATGCCTAAAATTCCCACCCTAATATGAGAGAAGAGAGACCCTTTTCCACTGACATGATCCCACCTTAATGAGTCGTTCACTTAAAAAGTACTGAAGTACCCATTCAAATAGTATACCTTTGTTCCATATTTACTCCTGACGGGAGTATATTTGTACCCCAAAGGCACATTTTTGTACCTAAAGTGTACATATTAATAAAAAAATTATACATATTTGTACCTTGTGAAAAACACCTCCCTAGGGACAGCTTTTGTCATTTTTTATTTATTTTTTCATCCATACCCATGGTTTCCCACTGCCAGGTCCACCTTGCAATTTAGAGGTGGAGTCAGGCATAAATGGAAGTGGGCACCAGTTCCACCACCTTGTCGGTAGAAAAAGGGGCATGAGACAGCAGCACAAAAGACCGGATGGGAAGGTAGGGGTTTGTTTTATACACCAGGATGGCAGTGTAAGACTCACAGTGTTTGCAGAAAATGATATCCTGTCATGTAGTTGGGCTGTTGCTTCCCTTAGTCCTCACTAGTCCTTCATGGTCTGAACACACAGTCAAACCAGCAGCAGCTCCTGGATGGCAGCCAGAACTGGCCGATGCTCCAGCACTCAATTCTCATAGCTGGATCCCAGCCAAGACACAATGTCCAGCCAAAAATACTAATTGCAATTATCTAAAGAACTACTCCTCCTTTGTGAATCCTTTTTATTTTCTCAAAGAAAAGGCCCTTGTTAGGTAGCCAAGGATGTCAAAATAATATTCATGAGTTTCATGCTAGGTTGAGATAAGAGTGTGTGTGCGTGTGCATTGCATGTTCGATTATTTCAGAGAAAGAGACAGCATCATAACCGTGTAGTCTCTCTGACTGACCATTATGTGTTGTCTAGTTAGACCTTTATTAAAGAACTATTGATTTCTGAGCGTTTCATTTGGACAGCCACATTCAGAGTATCAGCCTTACCCTTGAATAGTTCTTTAATTAAATAAATAAAATGAAGGAAATCTAAAATGAATACTCAATTGTGTCAATTGAATTGTGTCAATTGAAATAAATCTTAACTAAAATAGAAATATTATAATAATATAATAATATAATATAATAATAAACGAACAATTATTTAACCTTGGCAACTAACTGAAATAAGTGTACATTTCAGTTACTAAAATTAAAACTGAAATAAAAGTAAAGTTAAACACAATGAAAACAAACCTAATAAAAATGATAATCCCATGAAAAAAAAAAACTGAAAATACATGATAATTCACAATATCAATAAAAAATAAACAAAGTGATATAAATATGAATTATAAATGTACTTGTAATTCTTTTAATACAAATATCAATAATAATACAAATTAAAAAAACAGTTCAACCAAACTGATTTTCTCCAATTTTGTGGGTGCAGTGTCGGAATCAAGTTCAGGTCAAGGCTTCTGTGCACCACACATTAGGAGCATTAGTATAGCACAAAGAGTTATTTGATATGTAGAACATTTCAAATCGGTCTTTATGAGGTTCCATTAAGGTTTCAACATACAGTACGAAGGCAGATGACTAGCTCATGGAACTGCCTCCTCTCTTTGTGGACATTAAATCATTATTTCAGACACCTCAGCACTTCTTGTTGGAAACATTCCTGTCAAAATATAGGTATTGTTTATTGCATTTTTGTCTGGAAAGTGAAAAATTGAGTGAGTGCATCTCGTCTGCAGGCTGCAGTGCTCACGGATAGAATCTAAGAGAGAGTTGATGTCAGAAGAGAGTCAGTTAAGAGTGGGGCACAAGAAGATGTTAGCCTGAGTGCTTCCCCCTATTCCCCAACCGTACTCTGGTCAGAGTGCAAATAAATCAGCCTGTCAGCATGCATGAAGCAGAACGGCCCACTGGGTGGGGGGGAACAAACATAGGTCACTAAGCGTGACTGTGCGAGAGCTAGCAACAAACCTCAACAGTAAAGTCCCAGATGTTTGAAACCTGATGACCCCTGACGTGTCTACAGGGAAAGTTGGAAAGGCCCGCACAAGTTTACACACTGATTTAAATGCAAAGTTACAGGAAAAACCAAAAGTGCTGAACTTGTCGAGTTGTGACTCTGAGTTTAGCATACATGCTACGTCGCACAGATTTTGCAGCGGAGTCTGTGCAGATGATACGAGTTTGAGTGAGTAAATTTGTTTCCGCTCCCCCTCCATCATTACCTTTGCTCTCAATGCTTTGTGAGTTTTAAGGTGCAGTCACAATTACCATTTTCAAAGGTGAAGTTTCAATAGGAATCTAAACGAATGGGAATTTCACATGAGGCTGAAAGATTTCCGTACACAGTTTTCACATTATGTTCAGTTGGTCATGCAAATTCGTCACACTGACCAACAAAAAGCTTCTTGGTTTGGTGACTTTTGTGCGCTGTGCTTCATACAGTCCATTGCTACATTATTAGCAATAGACAATACACCTTATTTGACCTTGTGTGACCACACCTTTATGGCAATCATTCAGTATCAAAGTATACATCAAAGTACACTCTTAAAAATAAAGGTTCCGAAAGGGGGTTTACTCAGCAGTTCCATAGGAGAATAATTTTGGGTTCCCAAAAGAACCTTTCAGTAAACAGTTTACATTCACATTTTAACAATCTAAAGAACCTCTTTCCACTGTAAAGAACCTTCCCTTTCGTGGAACTTCGAACTGCGTCCTATAGGGGTCGCTATGGGGAACGCCTCGTCGTGACCCGTGTCTGAAGCCTACATTGAAAAAACACCAACTTGTTTGGCCGGCGACAGCCATGACGTCACTACCGTCGCAACTAGTACAAAATAGGCGCCGGTAGCGCACATCATCACTTTCTTCGTCTTCACTGACCATTCTGTTTGAAGCGTGCATTCCAAAAGCAAAGTACGAGTATTTCTTTTCCTACTATGGCGAGCACTAGCGGAGCGTTTAGAAAGTGTGTACATCCGTGTCAGCCGAAAGTCCATATCCGTGACACCCGATGATTCACACGATCTATGTGTTGTTTGTTTGGGCGAGGAGCACGCACGCGATGTCTTCGAGGAGGCAATCTGCGTGCATTGTGAGAGCGTTTCGCTGAAAAAGCTCCGTTCTCGTTTGTCTCTCTTCTCGAGTGGAGAGGGACACCCATCGGTTTCCCGCGGCTCGGGACCTGCCGCTGCTGAGGCACGGAGGAGAATGAGCTCATGGGGATCTCAGGTGGACCTAGCCGATGAGGCTGAAGGGGCGGTTCCCCTCTTCCGCGCATCGGTGTCGGGCAAGAAACAGCCACTGGACGATGATATCCTCTCTCTGATATCATCTGATCCAGGGGCCAGTGCTCAGTTGGGCCCATACTTATGTAACCATGGTTCCCTGAGGGGAACGAGACACTGCGTCCTCTAGCTTTTGTGCCATGCTGCGGACACAAGCTTCAGACGAAGAAGTGATGATGTGCGCTACCGGCGCCTATTTTGTACTAGTTGCGACGGTAGTGACGTCATGGCTGTCGCCGGCCAAACAAGTTGGTGTTTTTTCAATGTAGGCTTCAGACACGGGTCACGACGAGGCGTTCCCCATAGCGACCCCTAGAGGACGCAGTGTCTCGTTCCCCTCAGGGAACCATGGTTACATAAGTAACCAGAGACGTTTTTGTTCAATAGAATTACGTCCTCATAGATTCCATAAAGAACCTTTTTTGTACTGTGTACTATGGTTTTACCTTCTGATACCATGACAGTACCACGGTTCCGCTACAGGGATCAGAGCTCTAAACAGATATTCCTAATTTAGATCACCTTTTTATCATGAAAGCACTATAACAGTTCTCCGATGGTCATAATAAACGAAAACAAAAATAAATAAAGTTCAACAATAAGCCTATAGTCACTGGATTGTACATTCAAATGTAACGGATGGAATGTGGCTGAGAAATGTCCTAATAACACAGCACACCTTCTCATTTGACATCTCGAGGAAGTGAATTAGCCTTTCTGGCTTCTTACACTGACACTTCTGCCCAATGTGGAAGAGTGTAATAGAGTCAAAGCTGGTGGGCCTGTGACAGCTGTGGAAGCCTGGCTCCCTCAATGGAGCTATATTATTAGAATCTACCTGTCCTTAGCCAGTATGCTACACTAAACACCTCCAGCTAGCATGCTCAACTGGGTCACAGGGCTGCGGTCTGGAGTAGGTCGGCCAACAGCCTTTTTTCTTCTCAGATTCTTCTCTTCTACCACTCTTCTCTCTGTCAGGTTTTCTTTTTGAGAACCTGAAAAGTCCCCATTAGAGCTAGAAGGCTCCAAACTACCTCAGTGAAACGTTAACTGTCACCAAAGTTGCGCTAAGAGGCCTGAATTTGATGTATGGGGTTGTCATAAATAGACATCATGTGGAGATAATGAGATCTGGCATGAAGGTCAATATGAAAAACTGCCCCTTCAGAGGTTTAGCCTTGGTGAAAATGAAGGGTTCAGTGTATGCATGGGTACATTTCAGCAAAGTGTAAGTTAATGGCTTTTGAGGAGCCATTTAAAGCAAGTCTAAAATATAAAAAGAGAATCTTGGAAAATCACCATTAACAGTCTAGGACAAACCTTGATCTCTCTCCTTAAATACAACATTAAATAAATAGCATGCTTTTAAAAATACTGTTCCTGGTCTATTTAATCTGTTATTAGTAGAAATACCACTGGTACTTTAGTCATTTTTATGAACAATATTGTTGATGTTAGCATTGCTGCTGCTATTGTTGGTTGCACCATCCTCATAAACAGGGACTTCCCTGTTGAAAATACTATTTTGAAGGATGTTATCATTATGTTCAATTTTATATGATCTCTTTATGTTTACATTTTTTCATGTATATCAAACAAAAACAGTTTTAAAAAAGAATATGAAATAGCGGTGTATCACGGTACTTCGAAATAAACTATTGCATTACATACTTTACATAACAATGTACTAGATACTACTACTACTACTGATAATAAATGAATAATAAAATTATTATTTTAGTATAATTTAGATAATGTTATAGTTTTTATGAATATTTTGGAGTGGTTTATGGTTTATATTTTCCATTTTAATTTTTCAAGTCATTTGTATAAGTTTTTTTTTTTTTTTTTTTTTAGTTTTTTTAAATGTCTATATAGTTTTTATAAATTAATTGATTTATGAAATTTGAATTTTTGTTTAGTTTTACTTACCTACTGTATGATGGCACTGCATAGTACACACCTTAAAACATTGTACTTTTTGTAAGTGTTATAAAAAAAAAGTATTATATCAAACTAGGTCCCCCCCCCCCCCCCCCCCCTCCACCCAAA